>NC_134355.1:28177979-28196271 GCF_048569485.1 Anomaloglossus baeobatrachus | reverse complement strand
CCCGTGGAGGGCAACGTCACCTAGCTGCTCCACTCCATCACCCCAGGTACTCCCAACGGCAGCGGCGGTACTCCCAATTACCGTACACCACGGGTGGCGTCACGAACTATACCAAATCCCCTGTAAATACTCCCTTTTTCATTTGAGTATGGCCCCTAAGCCCCCGGGTCCAGAGACCCTAGAGCCATGAATGGACACCACCCCCGGATCCGAGCAGTTCGATCCGCTGCTGGGGCGGCACATTTGCAATTAGGTTTTATTAAGCATTTTTCAGTGTTTTGCCTTCTGAAGCCTGTGTTGCACTGTGCCTTGCTGACTGCAGAATGAGTCATCTGGAAATCAGTCAGTGAGCTCGTTTTGATGGAGAATTTATCACTGAAGTCCTCTGTGCTGAATTATGAGCATAGACCACATGAAAGTTGAGCTAAACCTTGATGTGGTCATAAATCAGCTTTCAGGAGCCTCAGAAAAAGACATATAAAAGTAAACGCTCATTCAGACCTTCGTTTTTTTGCGTACGAGTGCTTTCCATGCTAAGTCTGAACTGGGTGCAAAATATAGTGAATTTTTTTAGGGTTTTTGCACCCAGTTCAGACTTGGCATGGTGTTCCAAATGTTATTTCTTAATATGTTTGTAGTCTTTCGTTTGTGAACCCGACCCCACCCGCACCTAATGCCGGTCCACATTATACATATATAGCCTGGGTCTCCGCTTCCCATACACGGTAGGGTTTTTTTTAACTGCAAGAGAGGACACACATTAGCTAGGGACCCCAATGTAAGAATACCGTGACGAGGTGTTGGGGCTCTGTTGTACTCATCAATTCAATAGCTAAATTTTTCTTTATTCTTAAAGTTCATAGCAGTTATGCAGATACCATTGTCATATTTTCATTTTTACATACAGCTATTGTATTTTTTCATGTCAGTATTCACACAGCAGTTTCTGCTTTACAGCACTAAAGATGGGGACGGAGATGATGGGAGTAGTTATTCGTGACGCCACTTGTGGTATGCGGCCAGTATTAGCCGCCGCTGCGGGACGTCTTCTCTGGGGCGGATGATAACACAGCTCAGATGGCTCAGCTCTCCACAGGCAGAGCTCGGGCCCCAGGGAGAATGTTAGGAGTAGTAGTGGCCTATGGTGCAGGGGCGCGGTGATGGGACGACACAGAGGGTGCAGTTCAAGTTTTTTACTCACTGATGTAAACCACCTTTAGAGTGCCATGTCCCGCTGTGATGGGTCTCAGCCGATCCCGGATAGTTTGGAGGTCAAGGCCGGTGGTTCCTTCTGTGTGTTTTTTCTAGTGCTCTTTCCTCCACCCCAGCTCCTGGGCCATGGAACGGGTCACCGGTGCTTGCTGCACTTTTCACGAACCCTGGGATCCCCCTTCTTCCTAAGAACCCAGGTCGAGCTCACAGCTCCAGACCACGAGCCCCGTTCTGTGCTTGTCGCTTCTGACTGACGTCTCCTCCTGAGTCTGACCTGGCGCTTGCAGCGCCCGGAGCTAACTAACTGAACTGTGTGTGAGATGGCTCCTAACCTCCCCTGCAGGTGCCCCACCTTCCGGGTTGCTGAACTAGTGGGCAAGAGGTCCCATATCTCATGATTGCCACCCCAGCTCCTATCCTTGCGCAGTCCCAGTGACAGAACTCCCCTGTTATGTGTTGGTTATGTTGTGGTGGTTTACTGGCGATGACCTCATCCGTATCCGAGATGAACACTGCACCCCGGTTAAGGTGCAGTACCCTGTGGCGCCTGAAGCCGCAGGGGTGCCACACACACCCCCAGCCACTGCTGCAGGCCTCCTTTAGTGCACACCCCCGGCCACTGCTGCAGACCTCCTCTAGTGCACACCCCTAGCCACGGCTGGAGGCCTCCTCTAGTGCACACCCCCGGCCACTGCTGCAGGCCTCCTCTAGTGCACACCCCAGGCCACTGCTGCAGACCTCCTCTAGTGCACACCCCTAGCCACGGCTGGAGGCCTCTTCTAGTGCACACCCCCGGCCACTGCTGCAGGCCTCCTCTAGTGCACACCCCCGGCCACTGCTGCAGGCCTCCTCTAGTGCACACCTCTGGCCACTGCTGCAGGCCTCCTCTAGTGCATGGCCACTGCTGCAGACCTCCTCTAGTGCACACCCCCGGCCACTGCTGCAGTCCTCCTCTAGTTCACACCCTCAGCCACTGCTGCAGGCCTCCTCTAGTGCACACACCCGGTCACTGCTGCAGACCTCCTCTAGTGCACACCCCCGGTCACTGCTGCAGACCTCCTCTAGTTCACACCCTCGGCCACTGCTGCAGGCCTCCTCTAGTGCACACCCCCAGTCACTGCTGCAGACCTCCTCTAGTGCACTCCCCCGGTCATTGCTGCAGACCTCCTCTAGTGCACACCCCCGGCCGCTGCTGCAGACCTACTCTAGTGCTCACCCCTGGCCGCTGCTGCAGACCTCCTTTAGTGCTCACCCCCGGCCGCTGCTGCAGACCTCCTTTAGTGCTCACCCCCGGCCGCTGCTGCAGACCTCCTTTAGTGCTCACCCCCGGCCACTGCTGCAGACCTCCTCTAGTGCACACCCCCGCCCTCTGCTGCAGGCCGCCTCTAGTGCACACCCCCGCCCTCTGCTGCTGGCCTCCTCTAGTGCACACCCCCAGCAGAGATGCATGCACTCCATGCGGCTTGTCTCATACATTATCCAGGATGGAGCTTTTTTTATGACTTAACGGAGTAGCTGAAATGCTGGAAAGGCTCTCCGCTTATCATCAAGGGCCCCAACCTTCTCTTTACTATTAATACAGCATCTGTTTCTTTATTTTTGGTGATTTATTTTATATATTATATTTTTATGTTGAAATTAATTCATGACCTAGAAGAAGGTTCTCGAAGACCCAAAAATTCCGTCTCATAAAATACAGATCCTGCTGCAACCAAAAAAGTGTAAAAATTCTGCGAAACTTCTCTAAAACCAGAGGAGACGGCAGAAAAGGAGAAGCCAAACTGTCGCTTAGGGGAAAACTTGTGTCATAAGTGAACTCTCTACTTTTCTATTCTCAGGGTCATCTTGTATGATTTAACTCCTCGGGGACAGGATATCCTTTATTTTATGGTTTAGTAAACTGGAAAATAGTCCCACTGTTTACATCCAGAAGCCTGGAAACACTTATAGGATTGTTTTTTTCCCCCATGGGCATGGAAGACACTTAGAAACCCTATAAGGGAATGTGAAGATGATTGAAGGGGGTCGAGTTTATGGAAACTCCATGAATCAGTAGTGAGTGGCTACACAGTGCACCTTTCCGTGGGTGTAATGCTTCACTTCCACCTGTGGTGGCGCTGCAAGGAATTGAAATACTTTTTGACAGGTTTCCCCACAAATTACAACCATACAAAGACCTACAGTTGTGCTCAAAAGTTTACATACCCCAGGAATTTTTTTGCTTTCTTGGCCTTTTTTCAGAGAATATGAATGATAACACAATTTATTTTTTTTTCGCTCATGGTTAGTGGTTGGGTGAAGCCATTTATTGTCAAACTACTATGTTTTCTCTTTTGAAATCATAATGACAACCAAAAACATCCAAATGACCCCGATGAAAAGTTCATACCCCAGTTCTTTAATACTGTATATTGCCCCTCTAACATCAATGACAACTTGAAGTCTTTTGAGGTAGTTGTGGATGAGGCTCTTTATTTTCTCAGATGGTAAAGCCACCCATTCTTCTTGGTCAGATGATAAAGCTGCCCATTCTTCTTGGTCAGATGGTAAAGCAGCCCATTCTTCTTGGCGCCTCCAGTTCCTGTAAATTCCTGGGCTTTCTTGCATGAACTGCGCTCTTGAGTTCTTCCCAGAGTGGCTCAATGATATTGAGGTCAGGAGATTAGATGGCCACTCCAGAACCTTCACTTTGTTCTGCTGTAGCGAATGACAGGTCGACTTGGCCTTGTGTGTTGGATCATAGTCATATTGAAATGTCCACGTACGTCCCATGAATATGAATGATAACACAATTTTATTTTTTTCCTCTCATGGTTAGTGGTTGGGTGAAGCCATTTATTGCCAAAACTACTGTGTTTTCTCTCTTGAAATCGTAATGACAACCAAAAACATCCAAATGACCCTGATCAAAAGTTCACACACCCTGGTGATTTTGGCTGATAACATGCACAGAAGTTAACACAAATGGGTTTGATGGCTAATAAAGGTAACATCCTCACCTGTGACCTGTTTGCTTGTAATCAGTGTGTGCATAAAAGCTGAATGAGTTTCTGAGATCCAGACAGACTCTTCCATCTTTCATCCGGCCACTGACATTTCTGGATTGTGAGTCATGGGAAATGCAAAAGAATTGTCAACGTATCCTCGGGAAAAGATAGTTGAACTGTATAACACAGGAAAGGGATACAAAAAGATATCCAAAGAATTGATAATGCCAGTCAGCAGTGTTCACACTGTGATTAACAAATGGAAAATCGGGGGGGCTCTGTAAAAGCCAAACCACGATCAGGTAGACCAACAAAGATTTCGGCCACAACTGCCAGGAAAATTGTTCAGGATGCAAATAAAAACCCACAAATATCAGGTGACATACAGGAGTCACTGAAATCTAGCGGTGTGGCTGTTTCAAGATGCACAATAAGGAGGCAGTTGAAGAAAAATGGGCTGTATGGTCGAGTCGCAAGAAGAAAGCCATTACTGCGTAAATGCCACAAAGTATCTCACCTACAATATGCCAAACAGCACCGAGACAAGCCTCCAAACCTCTGACACAAGGTAATTTGGAGTGATGAGACTAAAATTGAACTTCTTGGCCACAACCATAAACATTACATTTGGAGAGGTGTCAACAAGGCCTATGATGAAAGGAACACCATTCCTTCAGTACAGCATGGAGGTGGATCGCTGATGATGTGGGGATGTGTGAGCTACAAAGGCACAGGAAACTTTGTCAGAGATGAAGGAAAGATGAATACAGCACGTTACCAGTAACTATTGGAGGCAAATTTGCACTCCTCGGCCCAGAAGCTGCGCATGGGACGTACTTGGACATTTCAATATGACTATGATGCAACACACAAGGCCAAGTCGACCAGTTATTGGCTACAGCAGAACAAAGTGAAGTTTCTGGAGTGGCCATCTCAGTCTCCTTACCTCAATATTATTGAGGCACTCTGGGGAGAACTCAGGTGCACAGTTCATGCAAGAAAGCCCAGGAATTTACAGGAACTGGAGGCTTTTTGCCAAGAAGAATGGGCAGCTTTACCATCTGACCAAGAAGAATGGGCGGCTTTACCATCTGACCAAGAAGAATGGGCGGCTTTACCATCTGACCAAGAAGAATGGGCAGCTTTCCCATCTGAGAAAATAAAGAACCTCATCCACAACTACCACAAAATACGTCAAGCTGTCATTGATGTTAGAGGGGGCAATACACGGTGTTAAGCACTGGGGAACCGCTATTGCTAATCAGTGCCTCTTGGCCTACTATTTTAGGTCTGGTTACAGTATATATTCTATCAACTTTCTATCCAGTCCTGTGTAACAGAACCTAATTAATCCAACAAGACCATGTTCTGACACTAATAGGAAGGACCTGTTCTATAGCAATTAGGAACAATGATGTGAGGAACTAACCCTTATCAGGGCAGGATCCTGATTAATAGGATTATGAGATGGATTAATTCGGTAATGACTGCACTCGCTGTTATCCCGGGACCAGATCTCATATCTTATTACAGCTGCCTCAGATTTGCACCATAAATCTGCCCTAATCTCCCTCCACACCTGGTGCTTATACAGGGCTGTGATTGAGGGATTGGGTTCTGTATGTACTGGAAAAAAATGTCTACGTCACATACAAAATATAATTATTGTACAAAAGATTAGCATTATAGTAGTTCTCTTATTGTATATAAGAGCAGTATTATAGTAGTTATATTCTTGTACATAGCAGCAGTATTATAGTAGTTATATTCTTGTACATAGGGGGCAGTATTATAGTAGTTATATTCTTGTACATAGGGGGCAGTATTATAGTAGTTATATTCCTGTACATAGGGGGCAGTATTATAGTAGTTATATTCTTGTATATAGGGGGCAGTATTATAGTAGTTATATTCCTGTACATAGGAGCAGTATTATAGTAGTTATATTCTTGTACATAGGGGGCAGTATTATAGTAGTTATATTCCTGTACATAGCTGGCAGTATTATAGTAGTTATATTCTTGTATATAGGGGGCAGTATTATAGTAGTTATATTCCTGTACATAGGAGGCAGTATTATAGTAGTTATATTCTTGTACATAGGGGACAGTATTATAGTAGTTATATTCTTGTACATAGGGGCAGTATTATAGTAGTTATATTCTTGTACATAGGGGGCAGTATTATGGTAGTTATATTCTTGTACATAGGGGGCAGTATTATAGTAGTTATAACTATTTTAACACTGCCCAATATGCACAACAATATATTTTGTAGAGAAATATATCTAATGTGGAGTTATCCCTTTAACAAGATAGAGTATTACTTCAGAACATGGTCCCGTACCCTTCACCACCTTAATCTCCGGTGTCCTTTTTCTTCATGATTACCCATGTGACCTCGCTGTAGACTCTTCTTGTTTCTCAGTCACCGGTCTGAGGAGTGTGTCTTGGTTCTTATGGACTTTTCTTTTCCTCCACAGCTGATGGTGTTGCTCTTGGAGCCGCGGTCGCATCTTCCCAAGTGTCGGTACAAGTCATCGTCTTCTTTGCAGTAATATTACACAAGGTAACAAAGACTCTGTTATAAAAGTGTATTCTACATAAACACCGGGCACAATAATCCGTATTTCTGGTAACCAAAGGATCAGTGATTGAGTGCCATCCTTAACTCTCCTGACACGATCTGTCGGGGAAGATTTGGGAGGACGCCCATACACATTACATGAACAGCTGATCCCTCCAAAATTTTACAGATTCAACCAACTTTTATCTAAAGGTATGGGGTGTTAGACGGGGATGATACTAATCAGTCCCACATCTTATTGACACCGCTATAATATGTACCTTACAATACTGCAAACAAAGGGGATAGAGTAGATTTGATGGAAGAAAGTACATAATAAGGTCAAAGTCTCTTGTACTGCGTGGACCAAGATAAGTGTGTAGAAATCCAATCTTGAGCCGAGTAGTTTACAAGGCATACCCTCTCGCGCTGTGACTACAGGGTGAGGGGCAGTTTCCTTAAAGGGTTAATCCCATCTCCAAGATCCTATCCCAATATGTCGTAGGTGTAATAATAATAATATTAGCAAATACCCCCAATTTAGAAATGTATTATAGTTCTTCTGATTCACTGTCACTTACCTCATGTGCAGGGCATTACAGGACCTTAGGTATCCATGGTTATGACCAAGAGCAACTAACTAACTGTGACTATATGCGTGGTCATAACCATGAATAACTAAGGTCGTGCAATGCCCTGAACATAAAGTGAGTGACATAGACATGTAGGATAGATATTCTGATTCACTATGTCACTTGCCTCCTTTTCAGGGCATTGCAGGACCTTAGATATCCACGGTCATCACCACAAGCAACTAACTATGTGTGCTCATAATCATGGATACCTAAGGTCCTGCAATGCCCTGAACATGAGGTAAGTGACATAGAAATGTATGATAGTTCTTCTGATTCACTAATTGGAGGTATTATTATTATTATTATTTATTATTATTATTATTATTTTTTATTATTTTATTATTATTCCTACTACATATTGGGATAGTGGGATAGGATCTTGGAAATGGGGAATATCCCTTTAAGGACCGCCCCTGAGGATACACAAGCTATAGAGAAACCAATTACTGATTCTGTTGTGACCTTTCCTCCGCAGGCGCCGGCAGCCTTTGGTCTGGTCTCGTTTCTCATGCATGCTGGATTAGAGAAGAAACAAATTCAGAAGCATCTCTTGGCATTTTCGATAGCCGCACCGCTCCTCACCATCACAACTTATCTAATTCTTAGCATGGTAAGTGAAAATCAAAGAACTTAAAACAGATGGGAGATAATGGGGGAGTAGCATCCCTGACAAGGATATGACATGTGGTGCCTATTATTAGGCATTTGATATGTCCAGGGACTGTGCAGAAAGTAGAATAAGTGATAAGTTTCTGATTGCGGGTGGTCCAGCTGCTGGGATCACTCACTGATCCTAAGATTGGGCCACTGAAGTCCCACTTGAATGGAAACTTGGTCACCCAGGCACATCCCCACTTCATTTATTGTCTATGGGCACCAAACTTAGTCCAATGAATAGAACAATGTGAGTGCAGCGCTAGCTCTCTGCTTCCATCTCCTCCTCCTCCTCCAAAGCTTCTAATGGTGAAAGACGTCATCAGGGAGCGAAGATAGAAGCAGTGAGTGATACCAGCGCAGCCCACTGATGACGATTTACTTGAGGGCAGTGCTAGAAGTTGTGTGGCACTGCAGGTGTCACTCACTGCTTCTATCTCTACACCCTGACGACGTATTTCACAGAAGCTGCAGCAGCAGTGGAGACAGAAGCAGAGTGCCAGCGCTGCAGTCACATATCCCAAATCGTCTATCATGGATCCTGCATTTCTTCAGATACGGCAGTGATGCAAGAAACTGTAGTAATTGTAGTGCCGCCCCAATGATGTCCTGTTCCAGGAGCAGCTATAGATGCTGCCAGGAGTGAGTGCAGCCCCAGCCTCCTGTGAAGTCACATTTGACACTCTCCTAAAATGAAACTTCAAACAAAGGCAAATTAAAAAACATTTCATTTCTGATGACAATTTCAATTATCATCAGAAAATATCCTACTGTTTTAATCAGGTTTTTATGAAAATGTATTTTGTATATTTTGGTTTAATTTTTCTTATTTTATAATATATCTCTGTTAGTGAGGGGCAGACCCGGACTGTAAACGTGTTATTTAAATAATTTAAAAAAAATAGCATGCAGTGTGCCAAGCCATGATGAAGCCCGACAGCTGGGGGCTGGTATTTTCAGGCAGGGTAGACCCATGGTTATTGGAACCCCCCAGGCTAGGGATAGCAGCCTGCAGCCATCCCGGAATTGGCGCATCCATTAGATACGACAATTGAAGCGCTTTACCCGGCTCTTCCATAATGACTTGGTGCTGTGACAATATAGGTAATAGGGGTTAATGACAGCGCACAGCTGTAACTAAGCCCAGAAATAGTGATGGTAGAATTGAGACCCTTCCCTATCACTAATCCTATAAGTCAAAAGAAATAAAGGATTTTTCTCAGTGTTTATTTGAAATAAATTGTAGCACCCTCTTTCCCCTCTTTATTAACCCCAAATAGACCCTTTTGAAGTTCCGCAGTAATCCACACGATGTCCCACGACGTTCGTGGCTCTGCTACATCCGAACCTGGAGAGACCGAAAACATGATCTCTGCAGGCTCCGGGAAACACTGACAAGGCAAACCAGGCTGGCACCAGTGACATCACTCAGTTCACCGGAGGTCATACCCGGGTTCCCACATTATGACATCTGGTGACCTGAAGCACTTTAAGCCAAAGTGCCGGTCCGCGCCCTGCACCCTTGCCAGCCCTTTGACACTTATGTCAGAGTTAAAGGGCTGGCAGGGTGTGGAGCATGGCCCCACACTTTAAACGAGAGTGCTTCAGGTCACCATAGAACATACCATGGAGACTCAGGTATGACCTCCGGTGAACTGAGTGACGTCATTGCTGCCAGCCAGGTCTTCCTTGTCTGTGTTTCCCAGAGCCTGGAGAAATCGTACATGTTTCGGTCTCTCCAGGCTCAGATGTAGCAGAGCCAGGACCGTCATGGGACATCGTGTGAATTATGGCGAAACTTCAAGGGTCTTTTTGGGGTTAATAAAGAGGGGAAAGAGAGTGCTGTATTTTCTTCAAATAAAGGGCTTTTCTCGGTGTTTGTGTTTTTATTTCTTTTGATTTAGTAATGGGGGGTCTCATAGACCTCAACCCATCATTAATCCTGGGCTTAGTGACAGCTGTACGCTATAATTAACCCGTATTACCCAACTTGCCACCGCACCAAGGCAATATGGAAGAGCCGGTTAAAGTGCTGGGATTGTCACATCTAATGGATGCGACAATTCCAGGGCAGCTGCAGGCTGCTATTCTTAGTCTGGGGGGTCCCAATAACCATGGGTCAACCCAGTCTGAGAGTACTAGCCCCCAGCTGTCGGCTTTTATCATGGCTGGGTATCAAAATTGGTGGGACTGCATGCAGTTATTTAGTTTTATACCACTATAGACGCAGACAGCTCCTGTGACTGGAAGCGTCAGACATGCTGTCACTCAGTGTGTGGGCGCGCGTCTGACTGCAACTAATCACAGGTGCTGGTGGCAGGGAAAGCAGTGCATATGCAATGAAGGTAAATTATCGGCCCCGGAAGTGAATGAGCAACTGCTGGAGCAGTGTACAGCCGTACTAAAGCCTTGGTAAGTACAGTGCACCTGCTCCCATCATCCTATCCCTTCAACCACCGTTTTTAATCGCCGGATTCTGGTCCCCAAAGATTTATATGGGGATCAGAAGCCGGGCCGGAACCGGATTTTAAAAACCAAAAAATAGAGACCTGGTGGTCCCGGTTATCTGTGAGTCCGCTCATCACTAATCACTCTCTGTATTAAAAATATAGCAGTCTTGCAATTTTCACAAAGTACGATAGCAGCAACAGACACACTCTGATCAGAAGCATCTACTGATCTTGTGCAAAGGTTATTGTGAAGAAAGGGGAGAAGGTGAGCTGTGACATCACCTATTGTGAATAGTTGATTCTGTGTTTTCAGAAGTGTGTAGAGATGTTACCTGCCTGTGATGGTTATGAGACTTCTGCAAAATCTTATGTAAAGAACAGAAAGTATGACTCTAAAGTGGCCGTAGTGGAAAGTGTAAAAGATTTTTCATTTATATTCTTTTTTAATACAGACTGATAGAAAATGACCCTAACTATACATTCCTTCGATATCCAGACATTGCAAAAGGACAGGATAAGTGACAAAAAAAAAATAAATTAAAGTAGTAAATCACTAGGTAGGAAAGTAAAGCTAAAAATACGAGTATCCGGGCCGTGATAGAGAAAATTCAACAAGGCCGCCCACAGGTTGGTGCATCGGTGTAAGAGGAAAGAGTAACCGGCTTATTAGAATCCTTGGATTCCTGATTCTTGTTTTTCTCCTTTTTGTCACAGACAGGGGGCTCCCTTCAGCACCGACTAAGTGCAACAGGAAACGGGATGTTGTTCTCCGCCGGAACTTTCCTTTACGTGGCGACCGTCCATGTGTTACCAGAGATTAGCGGCCGGGGGCACCATCAACACAATGAAACCTCGGAGTACAGACCTCAAGGCCTGGGACTGTTGGAGAGCCTGACGCTGGTGGTCGGAGCCTTCCTTCCGGTGCTGCTTTCCTTAGGACTTCATGACGGATGACCATGTCTGCGGCGTCCGTGCCTTCAGTCATGTCTGTAGTAGATCCTGCAGTTTCTAAGTCCTGCACGATAGTGACCGGTGAATGAAGCCTTCAGTCTGTGGGGATGAACTTCTTGTAGGATGGATTTTTTTTTTTAAGCTGCACATGTTGGGAGTTGTAGTGTAATAACGACGTATGAGAGGCGATAATCCAAAGCCTGACCTTATGGCACATCCTGGATGTGAGGACTGGCTGTAGAATGATGGGCGAGGACCAATACAGATTTTTATTTCTTTGTCTGTCTTTGTTTCTATTGAATGTTTTCAGGCTCGGTTTGGGAATTCGAGGGAAAACATTGGAGGAGTTATGCATAGCAATCAGAAATTAAAGGGAACCTGTCGGGCCGATTTTTGTTCCTGAAAGTAGTGGTACGGTTGTATAGACTCTAGAATTACAATAAAAATGACATCTGTCTTGTAGTAATCCGATGTGCCAGTGCTGAGAAACCCAGCTTTGAAATCACATGCATCCTAATGTTGAAGTGCATTGGGGCGTGTCTGTGCACAGAATATGGACACGCCCCTGACGCACAGCCAGGTTCATTTGCATGTAGCTTAAACTCTTGGTTTCTCAGTACTGGCACGTCGGATTACTACAAGACAGATATAAAAATTATTGTTATACTAAGGGGTACTTTGCACGTTGCGACATCGCTACTGCGATGTTGTCGGGGTCAAATCGAAAGTGACTCACATCTGGCGCCGGTAATGACGTCGCAACGTGTAAAGTCTAGATGCGCCGATAAACTATCGCAAAAGCGTCGTAAATCGGCGATCTGTGTAGCGTCGGACATTTTCATAATGTCGCACCAACAGGTGATACGATGTTGTTCCTGCGGCAGCACACATCGCTGTGTATGAAGCCGCAGGAGCGAGTAACATCTCCTTACCTCCGTACCACCGGCTATGCGGAAGGAAGGAGGTGGGCGGGATGTTTACGTCCTGCTCATCTCCGCCCCTCCGCTTCTATTGGCCGCTTCCGTGTGACATCGCTGTGACGCCGCACCACCCGCCCCCTTGAAAAGGAGGCGGGTCGCTGGCCAGAGTGACGTCGCAGGGCAGGTAAGTCCGTGTGAAGCTGCCGTAGCGATAATGTTCGCTACGGCAGCTATCACAAGATATCGCATCTGCGACGGGGGCGGGGACTATCGCGTTCGGCATCACTAGCATCGGCTAGCGATGTCGCAGCATGCAAAGTACCCCTAAGAACTATACAGCCATATCACTAGTTTAATTAGTAAAATTGTCCCTTAAAGGTCCCTTTTAAGAATGGCAACTTTTTCGGTCGCAATGAAAAGCAACTGGTTGGCTTTGCAGAAAGTTTACGTGGAATTGACCGGTTATCAGTCCTCTATTATAATATCAGTCATTTTAGGGAGTTACCTATCAGAAATGCTTCCCATGCACCTGTTGTTGGTACCACATGCAGGAACGATAGAAAGGACCCAGAGGATGTTGCAATCTACACCAAGCCCTATGAGATCTGTCTTGTATATTAAGCTCTTCCCCAAATATTCCTCCTGTCTTTCCCCGAAAATAAAACAAGATCCTATATTATTTTTTGCTCCGAAAGATACGCCAGGGCTTATTTTCAGGGGATGTCTTATATTTCCCAATCCATATTTATTCAAATGAATAATCGTCATCACATTCTGGAACCATCAACATTTTCTGTTACTTTTATTACTGGCTCAGATGTACATTTTCTTATCTGATCTCTTTATTCTCGTGGTGTAGAACCAGTCCTATAGTTTTGGGTACAAACCATACATATAAAGGGTTAAATTACATGCTTAAATGTATTATTATCTTTGTACTTTTACCTCCAAAAGAAAGCAGACACCCCTAAAAGAATTACAGTTGATAAGTGAATGGGCTCTCATATACAAATCTCTGTGTGAGAGCCCATCCACCATCGTAACTTGCCAACTGTATTTGTTTGGAGTCTGGTGAGTGTGATTTTTTTTTTTTTTTTTTTGTTTATTTTTTTTTTTTTTTATTTAAAGGGGGGTGTCTGCTATCTTTTGGCGGCATTTGCTTTCTTTTGGAGGTGTCTGCTCTCTTTGATGACGAGTCCTGCTGTATTCATTAACTTTTTTAGCCATTTGGACACTTCCTTATGGAAGCGTAACTAGGGCATATTTTTGGAGTAGGGCTTATATTTTAAGCATACTCCTAAAAGCCTTCAAAATCCTACTAGGGCTTATTTTCGGGAAACGGTAGTAATCGAATGGTATACACCCAGTACTACATCTTCACTTATACAGGTTCAGATATGGTGGACAATTTCCACTATAGACTTTTCTGTAAATTTTGCCACAGGTTTCACCTTTATTCTCTTCAAGTGCATGCTCATATTTCTGCATGGATTTTTTTCTTTCCTCTGGGTGTGAAAACTAAATTTACTGTACATTGCCGTAGATTTGTGGAGCTTAGGGTGCGTTTGTAGCACCCTGGGGGTCGGGGGAAAATACTAGTCACCGGGCCGGTGAGGTTCAGGGGATGTCTCGGGTGGGCCTGCCCGGTTTCGTGACCCCAAGTTGTACACGGATGGAGAGGGGAGAATAAGGATGATGGTGGAGGTTAATTTTGTGACGCCACCTGCGGTATGTGGCCAGGGAATTAGCCGCCGCTGCTGTCGCGGTCCTCTGCGGCGGATGGTAGTAGCTGTAGAGAACTCGAGCTGGATGCTCCAAGCCTCGGGTCCCATGTCGCTCCCAGAAGTGTGAGTAGATGAGAGTGGACCGAGGTTCCCAAGTGCGTCTCACCCCAAGCTGTGCCCGGGGCTAACTGACCATGTGTGAAGATGCTCGTTCCCTTTTCCCCAAGTGGTGCCCGTCCCCCAGGTGGCTGTCCTGGTGACCGGGAAAGTCCCAAGCTTTGTGATGGCCACCCCCCTATCTACCCCAGGCCAACCCCCCAGTGGGAAGGCACCTGACTGTGTGTGGTTGTGAATGTGCGACTCACCAGCGATTAACCTCTCCTTACCCGGGATGAGTACTGCATCTTAGAGGAGATGCAGTACCCTGTGGTGACTGAAGCCTCAGGGGCGCCACATGTTCTCATGGACACTTTGTAGATCATGTTGCCCCGTTTTTCTTGTATTTGGCAGAGGCCAACTTGGCTCCATCTTTAAAGAGAATAACTGTAGTTTCACGTAACTTTTAAGAATAAGCTGTACTGTGTGTGTACATGAGTAATAACCCTACATCTGCCCATATGATGACTTGTACCCTCCTTTGTAACCAGTTTTCCCCTCTGCATGTTTTTAAACGGGTTGTCAACTACTTGGACAACCCCTTCTCATTCCCCTTGTTTTCCCCCATAAAAATAAATAAGCCTATACTCCCCTCCGGTGCGCCTGCTGTTCCAGCGATGTGTAAAGCCATGTTCATGGGGCCCATGTGACATTGGTTGCTAGGCTTGAGTATCATAACAATCGGTGCTGGCTTCCTTCTCCAGGCCTTCAGATGTTTGAGCAAGAAGTCAGCGCTGCGCTCACATCCTGCTCAAATGTCCAAAGGTTGGGAGACAGACGCCGGGAGCTGATTGGTTGCGGGGTCCGAAGGTGAGTATGGGCTTTCTTAGTTTTATGGGGGTGAACAAGGGGAATGAGAAGGGGTTGTCTAAGTAGTGGACATGCCCTTTAATTTGCAATTGACTCTCAGCTAGCAAGAGGAGACGAGCTGCAGTGATGCCTCCTATACAGCCCCACAGCACACGAAGAGTGACGCCTGCTCCTCATGCCTTTGCACACAGACAGAAGCAGCAGCAGCATGGAGGACGTTATACCCCAGCACTGAGCACTGTAGATGTGAATCCAGCTCCAGAGTGAGGAACAAGACATTTCGGAAAGCTCGGCACGATCTTTCAACTCTGCTTTTGTTTTCTCACTCTGCGCCTCAGCTCTCCTACTCCATCCCCTCACCTTAGAGCAGGGGAGGGCAAGGGGTCACATGGGTGCTCAGTATTAAAATATTATGTTATATTTTATTGCTGATTATTGATCATATTTAAACCTTATTCATCCCTGTACTACAATCTACAGCTCCCACAAAAAAAAAAAAATTGATGTCCCCACAGCTCCCATACACAATATGATGGTTCAGAGCTCTTCACACAGTATAATGGATGTGTAGCCCCTCATACACAGTATTATGCCTCTACTGCCTCCCCCAACACAGTAGAATGACCCCCACAGGCCTAAAAACAGAATGAGGACACCCACGTAATATGGTTCCATATATACAGATTTATGACCCTCACTGTATGATCACCCATAGCCCCAGCACATGATGATGATCCCCACAACCCCCAATACACAGTATGATGGTTCCTATGGACCCCTGCACAGTATGATCCACCATCACTCCCTCAAACACAGAATGATGACCTCACAGCCCCCCAACACAATATGATGACCCACACAATTCCCCAACATAGTATTATCACCCTCAGCCCCCAAACACAGAATAATGACCCCCGCCCCCCACAGTCCCCCAAATAGTAAGATACCCCATAGTCCCTAAACACTGAATGACCCCCATAGTTGCCCACACAGTAAGTTCCCCCATAGTCCCTAAACACAGAACAATGACCCCCACAGTTTGACTCGTCACAGCCCCCCAAACACTACTCACCTCGCCCCTGTTCCTTCGGTGTGCCTCTCCGGTCTTTGATCTGCACACTGAGGCTCCAAAGCAGGAGTGATCTACTGACGTCCTTGCACCTGCTCCAATGAGACACATGATCGCACAGGCTAGATGGTGGAAGACAGAGCCGACAGGTCCATTCTCCACCATTACAATCACTGGTATCTACATGCCCAGGATTCAGATACTGATAAAATCGGGACGGGGGAGTGGAGGGTGGGCGCACCGTAGGTCACTGCTTCAAGCCCTTTTGCTGTCGCAGTCTACTGGCCCGGATGTGGTCAGCGGGCCGTCGTTTGCCCAGGTCTTTCTTTAAGTTCCACCTTCCACTATATTCTGACACCTCACTGTGCTGGCCGTCCACCTCGTCTTGGCCAAGCAGGATTTGAGCTGGAGTTTTTAGGCTGGGTGGTGAGTATAGGAGACCCAGGGCTCATGAGAAGACACTTATAAGTGGACATAGACACAGATTTATCTTATAAGACATATCACAAGGCTCCTGTGCTTGACTTGAATATTCACTTTTTCACAAACTCCCATTAATTTGAGAGAACAGATCTATATTTTCAGTTGGGACTGTGTACAGCTCCATTTTTCCAGTGCTGGCGCTGCAGAGAAATCGAACCCTTGCTGTGATCTCTGACCATTGGGGTTTTCTGGACCGTCCCGGTCCCATCTTGTAGTTTACTAATTGTCAGATTGCCAAAATGTTCAATCCGTTTGAGGCTTTGATCGGCCAAGTAAAGCATCCATAGCCAAATCTCCTAGCAGGAATAACGTTGGTGTTATCAATGGTGGTCCACACTTTACTCCGCATTGACGTTGTAAAACATCAGTGCAGAGTAAGCAGTTTGTATGAGATTATGCAGTTGCGGGGAAACACAGCCAGACTCCAAATAGAGACGGCAGACATGATTTATCATCCTCTTTGCCTTCCCAATGCTAAAATAGCGCTTTTGTGCACAGATTACAAAGCAATTTGAGGTACTTCGTCCTCTGGACCTTGCTGGGTAAGGCCCCCTTCACACGTCCGTGTCTCCGGTACGTGCTAGGTCCGTGCCCGTATGTACCGGAGACATGGGCACACGTATACCCATTAAAATCAATGGGTATATGTGCACGCACGTGTTCTGCCAGTGGCCCGTGCCTCCGTGTGGAGCAGACGTGTGCCGTGTGCTCCACACGGATGCATGTCAGTGTTTCTCCGGCAGCACGGTCCCGCACACGTACCACACAGAAGTAGTGTGGATGCGGGTGCACGTGACTCGCGCCGGAGAAACACACGTGGAATTGTAAAAAATAAAAAAACACATACTCGCCTCCACGAGTCCTGCATTCTCTGACGCGGCTGTCACCTGCATCCGTCCCCCAGTGATTTTGAACAACACGTCGTCTTCACTGGGGGCCGGAAGCAGCGTCAGCGGGGTGCGGCCTGTGCCAGACGCTGTCATTCAGCACCACAGACAGCGCCGGATGATGCAGGTAGGCGGGGCTTTCCGTTCTCCGTGTGTTATTACGTATAACACACGGTGAACAGGAATGTGCCACAAACATGGCACACGGGGAGCAAACCACCCCTTTAACACGTACGTGAAAAAACGAATCTTTTTTTCACAGACGTGTGAAGGGGGCCTAAAGCAGTGGAGGAGGAGTAGCAGGTTCCTGGAAAACCCAGTCAGAGGCTGCTTTTCAGGCAGGAGGCTGAATTTCCCCTGTAACTGGAACTAATAGACCATCCCTAGTTACAGTGGAAATCGTCAATAAAAAGAATGTATAAATGTGTTCCATGACCTCCAAAGGTCTTTTAACCCCTTCACAACCAATGGTGTATATTTATCTTGTTCCTACCTTTTTGATACGGGCTCACACGATGAAACCACATCTTTCCCTAAGGGGACTATAGTAAATACAGTGAAAAGAAAGAAAAAAAAAAGTTTTAACAAATTTAAAAAAAAAAAAAACAAGACACAAGTTCAAGTCACTCCCCTTTTAAAAAAAAAACAAAACTTTATTTTTATATAGCGCTGACATATTCCGCAGCGCTTCACATACATCAGGAACGCTGTCCCCATTGGGGCTCACAATCTAAATTCCCTATTTGTAGGTCTTTGCAGTGTGGGAGGAAACCGGAGAACCCACACAGA
>NC_134355.1:28165479-28172979 GCF_048569485.1 Anomaloglossus baeobatrachus | reverse complement strand
TGTCGAGCACGTGGGGCCCTAGTGTGGAGAGGTCTGTTTAACTGTGTCCCAAAGTGTCGGTGAAGTTCGTGTGGCCTGGATAGTGGCCATTGCCTGGCATATACCGAAAGAACCTCCTCAATCAGTGGGCTCCAACGACGGGAGTAAGCCCTGCCAGAACCGGAGAGAGGAGTGGAGGAGTGCTATCCAAGAAGGCCCCATCATAGCTTCTGGGTGGGATGAGGGGTGACCCAAAGGACAATCTGAACCTGCACTGAACAATGAAGATGAGTGAGGAGCTCAGGAGCTCTACCGGAAGCCCGAGTGCCAGGGAAGTGGTTGGCCTGCAAAGTGATTGTGTCACCGCTTGCTATTGGTAACCCCAACGGGAAACAAGAGTGTGTGGGGATAGTATTAAAGATGAGAAGATGCATGTCCCCTGTAACATCAAAAGCATATGCCCACCTCAAGGTGCCAAGTAAAGAAACGTTGTGTCAGTGTAGTGCTCCAAGGCACCAGGACCTGCTGCAGCTGCCAGCTTGGAAGCGGTCCAGAAGAATGAAACGGCTATGGCCTCTGGCCCAAACGTGAGGACCACACACCAGAAGTCCCAGCAAATATCTCCTTTCACTGTGAAGGTGGCTGGGGTGCGGCCCAAAAGTGAGTACCACGCACCAGAAGTCCCAGCAGATATCTCCTTTCACTGTGGAGGTGGCTGGGGTGCGGACCGATACTGTAGGGCTGCTCAGCAGCTGGGATTCGTCCCCGCCCGTGACAACAACTGCCCCGTGCCACCCCTACACATGTTTCAGAGGTTTTAAAAAAATATCGGAATCCCAGGTCACTCCCATACTACTACATAATTACAGACTATTCAGGGCAGTAATTCCTCGCGCCGCAGTGAGATGGGGCTGAATGCCGGGCATTGTCCTTCGGCTCTATAAATGTCCGTACCAGCCTCTCTTCTACTCAATAGATTCATCATGTAAGGATTTCCATACAGCTGCTCCGAAAATAAACAATCCGGGGAAATTCTGGTCAAATTCAACAATTAAAGGGAGAGAAAAAAAATGGAAAAAACATTAAACAAATTCCTTAACTCCTTCTCTCCTCTGATCCCATATGGTCTCGCATTACAAAACTATGTCTGTTTTTCTCAGCTTAGTCTCCTTTAGTTTGCCATAAACCTACATGTATTTGTAAGGTATCCAGCTGCAGCAGGATCCTCCCCCCAGTGCTCTAAAGACAGTAGTGCGGTTAGACATGGCAAACGTTGCCCCTTCAGGTGTTTGCCAGCGACAAATCAAAGTGATTAGGAATCAATTAACTTTTGGTTTGTTTTTTTTTACAAAGTTTCTGTTCGGAGAAAGTCCAGTAAAAGCACCAAAATCGCCAACAATTCAATTTACAAGACAAAAGTTTGTGACTTTTCATATCTTTTATAGCAGAATTCTGGAGTGACAGCTGTGATAAATCGGGGGCCCTGGGTAAATGTGAGCAATCACCTGCAACATGCCCCCCCCGTGTCACACAACGGTCCTGGAAACTGAGATATGGGATTTCTTTGAAGACCGGGTTTCACACGTAATTTTGAGGTTTTAACTAGTGATGGGCTCGGTACTCAATCGAGCATCGAGGTGCTTGGGTATTGCGGGTGCTCAAGCATTATGTCTGTTTTTTTACTGCCAGCACAGATGAAAAGTGTCAATAGATGTCTATGGGTCCATGAAAAACATGTACAGCGCAAGGGTGACGGCCGTGTGTCATCCGTGTGACAAACACCAGAATTAAATGTATTCAAAGTATGACTGACTTTTAAGTGTTAAAGATTTTACAACTATTAACCAAATAAATATATAGTTGAAAGAAAAAAACGACGTGTGGTTCCCCTCCATTTTTGATAACCAGAAAACGTAAATCATACAGCTGGGGACTGGTATTATCAGGGTGGGAAGGTCCATGATTATTGGGCACTTCCCAGCCTAAATATAGCAGACCGCAGCTGACCCGAAAGGGTGCATCACATTAGATATTCTATTTACGTTGCATTGCCCTGCTCTTCCCGATTGCCCTGGTGCGGTGACAACCAGGGTAATGGCTTATGGGGTTGATGTCAGCTGTGTAGTGTCAGCTGGCATCAAACCCAAGGTTATCAGACACCCCAATTAATAAACCAGTAATAAAAAGAAAAAAAACAAAAAAAGACCACACCAAAACAATGATTTATCTCAATAAACACTCCTAGAAGCTTTGCTTTGTTTACCATTTTCTAGAGTTATATACAGTGTGTGCATGTGTGTATGTATGTACAATATATATATATTTTTTTATTTATTTATATATATATATATATATATATATATATTATTAAAAAAAAAACCTATGCTGCTCTACTGGACTCCAGGGAATCCATCATAGTCCAAAACAGGATATCTGTATTGTGTGTGTTTTTGGATTGATTGATCTGATAAACGACTCTGCATTACTAACCCCTGGGGTTGATGCCAGCTTTTAATTCGCAGCTAATATCAACCCCAAAAATATTACCCCGATTGCCATCGCACCAGGGCAATCGGGAGGAGCCAGCATTGGAGCATCTAATTAAATTCTGGGGCAGCCGCGGGCTGCTATATTTAGGTTGGGAGGGACCAAATAACCATGTACCTTTCCATACTGATACCAGCCCCCAGCTGTCTGCTTTATCTTGACTGGTTATCAAAAATGGGGGGATCTTAAGTTGTTTTTTTTCTTTTAACTATTTATTTGGTTTATAACCATAAAATCTACATCTCTATCTCTATATATACTGTTCAAAAAAATAAAGGGAACACTTAAACAACAAAATGATATTTTAGTGTTACCTTCATTTTTTTGAGCAGTAGATAATCTTTGCATATCGTTAACACTGAAAAGTCAGTAATTTCTTTAATGTACAGTATTTAATGTTGGTCCGTGTGCTGTACATGTTTTTCATGGACCCATAGATTTCTACTGGCCCTTTTCATCTGTGCTGCCGGTAAAAACTGGGCATGTCCCGGTGTGAATCACAGGGGCACACGTGTGGGACACATGGACCGTGTGGTAATCAACACCTATTTTAATGAGTTTGTATGGGAATGTGTCTCCAGTACATGTGAACACTGGCCTGTGAAGGAGCCTGATTAAATGCAGCTGCCATTCACTCTTTAAGCTGCACAGTCCTGGGGTGCGCCATTCCTGGTGACCACATCTCTCACTCATGACATGATCATGGGGCATCAATGGACTGCCATCGCCACCAGGAGACCGCAGTACAAAAACTGAACCGAATTGATAAATCTTCCCCAGTATTACCTTTGTCGGTTATCAGAAGCCATAGGTGTGTCCAGCAGGTGGCAGCGCAGCACTGCTTATCATTCAGCCGCAGCACAGAAACTACAAAAGCAAAAAAAAGTAGAAAAAAAAAGCAGGTGGAGAAGATACTGTAACATAGCAGAGTCTGTAACCTGGGGCCTCTCTGGTAAGAGAGTATATTAACTGTGCAACTAAAGCTGCTAACTATGTCAGCAACAGCAGTGATCCACACAAGCAGCATCTACAGTATATCACAAAAGTGAGTACACCCCCCACATTTTTGTAAATATTTTATTTACAAATTTTAATTTTGTTGCCAGCGGTTTAGGCATTAATGGCTGTGTGTTGTCATTTATACTACAAGCTGCACACTGACACTGTACATTATATCAAAGGGTCAGATCTGCAGTCCCAGGAAAATATATAATAAAATATGTACTAAAATGGACAGTGACTGCACCAGCAGAATAGTGAGTGCAGCTCTGGAGTATAATACAGGAGGTAACTCAGGATCAGTAATGTATGTACACAGTGACTGCACCAGCAGAACAGTGAGTGCAGCTCTGGAGTATAATACAGGAGGTAACTCAGGATCAGTAATGTATGTACACAGTGACTGCACCAGCAGAATAGTGAGTGCAGCTCTGGAGTATAATACAGGAGGTAACTCAGGATCAGTAATGTAATGTATGTACACAGTGACTGCACCAGCAGAATAGTGAGTGCAGCTCTGGAGTATAATACAGGAGGTAACTCAGGATCAGTAATGTAATGTATGTACACAGTGACTGCACCAGCAGAATAGTGAGTGCAGCTCTGGAGTATAATACAGGAGGTAACTCAGGATCAGTAATGTATGTACACAGTGACTGCACCAGCAGAATAGTGAGTGCAGCTCTGGAGTATAATACAAGAGGTAACTCAGGATCAGTAATGTATGTACACAGTGACTGCACCAGCAGAATAGTGAGTGCAGCTCTGGAGTATAATACAAGAGGTAACTCAGGATCAGTAATGTAATGTATGTACACAGTGACTGCACCAGCAGAATAGTGAGTGCAGCTCTGGAGTATAATACAAGAGGTAACTCAGGATCAGTAATGTATGTACACAGTGACTGCACCAGCAGAATAGTGAGTGCAGCTCTGGAGTATAATACAGGAGGTAACTCAGGATCAGTAATGTAATGTATGTACACAGTGACTGCACCAGCAGAATAGTGAGTGCAGCTCTGGAGTATAATACAAGAGGTAACTCAGGATCAGTAATGTAATGTATGTACACAGTGACTGCACCAGCAGAATAGTGAGTGCAGCTCTGGAGTATAATACAGGAGGTAACTCAGGATCAGTAATGTATGTACACAGTGACTGCACCAGCAGAATAGTGAGTGCAGCTCTGGAGTATAATACAAGAGGTAACTCAGGATCAGTAATGTAATGTATGTACACAGTGACTGCACTAGCAGAATAGTGAGTGCAGCTCTGGAGTATAATACAGGAGGTAACTCAGGATCAGTACAGGATAAGTAATGTATGTACACAGTGATTGCAACAGCAGAATAGTGAGTGCAGCTCTGGAGTATAATACAGGAGGTAACTCAGGATCAGTAATGTATGTACACAGTGACTGCACCAGCAGAATGGTGAGTGCAGCTCTGGAGTATAATACAGGAGGTAACTCAGGATCAGTACAGGATAAGTAATGTATGTACACAGTGATTGCAACAGCAGAATAGTGAGTGCAGCTCTGGAGGATAATACAGGATGTAACTCAGGATCAGTAATGTAATGTATGTACACAGTGCCTGCACCAGCAGAATAGTGAGTGCAGCTCTGGAGTATAATACAGGAGGTAACTCAGGATCAGTACAGGATAAGTAATGTATGTACACAGTGATTGCAACAGCAGAATAGTGAGTGCAGCTCTGGAGGATAATACAGGATGTAACTCAGGATCAGTAATGTAATGTATGTACACAGTGACTGCACCAGCAGAATAGTGAGTGCAGCTCTGGAGTATAATACAGGACGTAACTCAGGATCAGTAATGTAATGTATGTACACAGTGACTGCACCAGCAGAATAGTGAGTGCAGCTCTGGGGTATAATACAGGACGTAACTCAGGATCAGTAATGTAATGTATGTACACAGTGACTGCACCAGCAGAATAGTGAGTGCAGCTCTGAAGTAAAAGGACACAGATTTCACACCACCATGATAACAGAACATTTATTAGTCGGTTAATTTATCAAAGTTATAAAAATAAATCTGTACAATCATCTCTTCTATTACATTCTCCTAAATAAATATTAATACAATTCTCAATCTGAATCAAAATCCATAATAATAGAATAAATCTCTCATTTACTGATGGTTCAGACCTCACTGGTGTGTAAGGCTTCTCTCACCCCGGTGTATAAAACGGACGAGTGCAATGTGAAAAATATATCGCGTTTATACTCGGACTCAGTCCATCACTGAGGCCGAGAGGATCTGCGAGTTATTCCTCAGCGCAAATCAGACTGATGTAAGGATCTCTGCATACCGCGGCTGCACTCATCAATACAAGTCAATGGGTGCGAAAAAAAATCGGAGGCCACACGCATGTGTATGTGACATCTGCATATCATCCGTCTATTTACAGATACATTATCATTCTATAGTATAGAACACCGTAAATGACCGTAGAATAATACGGACACTGGGTGAGAAAATAATGGCGCACTCACACTGCTCTCCATCACATGCGGGATAACAGACGGATTTCACTAACCCAACTTTTCTGGATGAGAATGGGAGCGATATTTTATACACCAGTGTGAGCGAGCCCTAAACCCTCATATTGCCGGGCTGTGGAGTCACCAGAGGGTGGGATACACTATACACTGCCCACTATAACGAGGGGCTTCACCGGACCCCAGTAACCCTCCTTCCATGTCACATACAGAGGCTGAGGAATGAGGGGCTGTTAGTGGGGTCCTCAGCTTTAGAGCCGCTTCCCCTGTCCACGGCTCTATGGTACATAGAGAATACACCGCATATTTTCCCTTTATATTATAGGCAGCTAAATGCTGAATGCACCCAACATACGGCCCCCCATATCTCAGCCGTCTGGATCTTTGTAAGGGGGTGGCATATTCGGAGGGTTATTCTTAGAAAGTGATGGCACATTACTAGCATATGTTGTTGCCTAATAATCACTCACTGTTTACATCTTGCATGCCCACTGATACTGAGTGACAGGGCCGCAGCGCTCTATTCCCGTCACTGTTTACCTCTTGCATGCCCACTGATACTGAGTGACAGGGCCGCAGCGCTCTATTCCCCTCACTGTTTACATCTTGCATGCCCACTGATACTGAGTGACAGGGCCGCAGCGCTCTATTCCCGTCACTGTTTACCTCTTGAATCCCCACTGATACTGAGTGACAGGGCTGCAGCGCTCTATTCCCGTCACTGTTTACCTCTTGAATCCCCACTGATACTGAGTGACAGGGCCGCAGCGCTCTATTCCCGTCACTGTTTACCTCTTGAATCCCCACTGATACTGAGTGACAGGGCCGCAGCGCTCTATTCCCGTCACTGTTTCACCTTTTAAATCCCCACTGATACTGAGTGACAGGGCCGCAGCGCTCTATTCCCGTCACTGTTTCACCTTTTGAATCCCCACTGATACTGAGTGACAGGGACGCAGCGCTCTATTCCCGTCACTGTTTCACCTTTTGAATCCCCACTGATACTGAGTGACAGGGCCGCAGCGCTCTATTCCCGTCACTGTTTACCTCTTGAATCCCCACTGATACTGAGTGACAGGGCCGCAGCGCTCTATTCCCGTCACTGTTTACCTCTTGAATCCCCACTGATACTGAGTGACAGGGCCGCAGCGCTCTATTCCCGTCACTGTTTACCTCTTGAATCCCCACTGATACTGAGTGACAGGGCCGCAGCGCTCTATTCCCCTCACTGTTTACCTCTTGAATCCCCACTGATACTGAGTGACAGGGCCGCAGCGCTCTATTCCCGTCACTGTTTACCTCTTGAATCCCCACTGATACTGAGTGACAGGGCCGCAGCGCTCTATTCCCGTCACTGTTTACCTCTTGAATCCCCACTGATACTGAGTGACAGGGCCGCAGCGCTCTATTCCCGTCACTGTTTCACCTTTTGAATCCCCACTGATACTGA
>NC_134355.1:28047979-28160479 GCF_048569485.1 Anomaloglossus baeobatrachus | reverse complement strand
GATCGGCACAGCAGCCTGAGATCTCTGCCTGATCACAGTGGAAGCAGGGACACGGGGAGAAACGCTGCAGGGGGAAGTAAAGCTTTTTTATTTTAGAATGAGCAGCAGCCTGGGGGCCAAATCTAACACAGGGGGGGCATGTGCGATCACACTGGGACGCAGGCTCATATAATATGCACCGCTGCCCCAGCCCCTCACTGCGTGCGATTTCAGCACCATTGGAGATGGACAGCGGCTGTGCATATTATATGAGCGGGTGCAGGAGATCAAAGGCAGCAGCCCGCAGCGTTCCCCTGTGCTCCAGAGCTGCTGCCCCCACCTCCCCTGGACGCTGCAGTGTACATATATATATATACACACACACACACACACCCCCCGTATATCCGGCGTATAAGACGACCCCCCACTGTAGCCATTATTTTAAGGGGGTAAAAAGTCGTCTTATACGCCAGTATATACGGTATATATATATATAAAATGTGTGTGCATATATATATACAGTACTGACCAAAAGTTTGGACACACCTTCACATCTCTAGAACAACGGTTAAGAGGAGACTTTGTGCAGCAGCCTTCATGGTAAAATAGCTGCTAGGAAACCACTGCTAAGGACAGGCAACAAGCAGAAAAGATTTTTTTGGGCTAAAGAACACAAGGAATGGACATTAGACCAGTGGAAATCTGTGCTTTGGTCTGATGAGTCCAAATTTGAGATCTTTGGATCCAACCACCGTGTCTTTGTAGAAAAGGTGAACGGATGGACTCTACATGGCTGATTCCCACCGTGAAGCATGGAGGAGGAGGTGTGATGGTGTGGGGGGGCTTTGCTGGTGACACTGTTGGGGATTTATTCAAAATTGAAGGCATACAGAACCAGCATGGCTACCACAGCATCTTGCAGCGGCATGCTATTCCATCCGGTTTGCGTTTAGTTGGACCATAATTTATTTTTCAACAGGAAAATGACCCCTAACACACCTCCAGGCTGTGTAAGGGCTATTTGACTAAGAAGGAGAGTGATGGGTGCTACGCCAGATGACCTGGTCTGCACAGTCACCAGACCTGAACCCAATCGAGATGGTTTGGGGTGAGCTGGACCGCAGAGTGAAGGCAAAAGGGCCAACAAGTGCTAAGCATCTCTGGGAACTCCTTCAAGACTGATGGAAAACTATTTCTGGTGACTACCTCTTAAAGCTCATCAAGAGAATGCCAAGAGTGTGCAAAGCAGTAATCAAAGCAAAAGGTGGCTACTTTGAAGAACCTAGAATATAAGACATATTTTCAGTTGTTTCACACTTTTTTGTTAAGTATTTCATTCCACATGTGTTAATTCATAGTTTTGATGCCTTCAATGTGAATCTACAATTTTCAGAGTCACAAAAATAAAGAAAACTCTTTGAATGAGAAGGTGTGTCCAAACGTTTAGTCTGTACTGTGTGTGTGTGTGTGTATATACATATATATATATATATATATATATATATATATATATATATATATATATATATACACAGTATATGGAAGTGTATATATGTGTGTTGTCATATAGATATATATATATATATATATATATACAGTTAGGTCCAGAAATATTTGGACAGTGACACAAGTTTTGTTATTTTAGCTGTTTACAAAAACATGTTCAGAAATACAATGATATATATAATATGGGCTGAAAGTGCACACTCCCAGCTGCAATATGAGAGTTTTCACATCCAAATCGGAGAAAGGGTTTAGGAATCATAGCTCTGTAATGCATAGCCTCCTCTTTTTCAAGGGACCAAAAGTAATTGGACAAGGGACTCTAAGGGCTGCAATTAACTCTGAAGGCGTCTCCCTCGTTAACCTGTAATTAATGAAATAGTTAAAAGGTCTGGGGTTGATTACAGGTGTGTGGTTTTGCATTTGGAAGCTGTTGCTGTGACCAGACAACATGCGGTCTAAGGAACTCTCAATTGAAGTGAAGCAGAACATCCTGAGGCTGAAAAAAAAGAAAAAATCCATCAGAGAGATAGCAGACATGCTTGGAGTAGCAAAATCAACAGTCGGGTACATTCTGAGAAAAAAGGAATTGACTGGTGAGCTTGGGAACTCAAAAAGGCCTGGGCGTCCACGGATGACAACAGTGGTGGATGATCGCCGCATACTTTCTTTGGTGAAGAAGAACCCGTTCACAACATCAACTGAAGTCCAGAACACTCTCAGTGAAGTAGGTGTATCTGTCTCTAAGTCAACAGTAAAGAGAAGACTCCATGAAAGTAAATACAAAGGGTTCACATCTAGATGCAAACCATTCATCAATTCCAAAAATAGACAGGCCAGAGTTACATTTGCTGAAAAACACCTCATGAAGCCAGCTCAGTTCTGGAAAAGTATTCTATGGACAGATGAGACAAAGATCAACCTGTACCAGAATGATGGGAAGAAAAAAGTTTGGCGAAGAAAGGGAACGGCACATGATCCAAGGCACACCACATCCTCTGTAAAACATGGTGGAGGCAACGTGATGGCATGGGCATGCATGGCTTTCAATGGCACTGGGTCACTTGTGTTTATTGATGACATAACAGCAGACAAGAGTAGCCGGATGAATTCTGAAGTGTACCGGGATATACTTTCAGCCCAGATTCAGCCAAATGCCGCAAAGTTGATGGGACGGCGCTTCATAGTACAGATAAACAATGACCCCAAACATACAGCCAAAGCTACCCAGGAGTTCATGAGTGCAAAAAAGTGGAACCTTCTGCAATGGCCAAGTCAATCACCAGATCTTAACCCAATTGAGCATGCATTTCACTTGCTCAAATCCAGACTTAAGACGGAAAGACCCACAAACAAGCAAGACCTGAAGGCTGCGGCTGTAAAGGCCTGGCAAAGCATTAAGAAGGAGGAAACCCAGCGTTTGGTGATGTCCATGGGTTCCAGACTTACGTCAGTGATTGCCTCCAAAGGATTCGCAACAAAATATTGAAACAAAAAATTTTTTTTTGGGTTTGGTTTATTTGTCCAATTACTTTTGACCTCCTAAAATGTGGAGTGTTTGTAAAGAAATGTGACAATTCCTACAATTTCTATCAGATATTTTTGTTCAAACCTTCAAATTAAACGTTACAATCTGCACTTGAATTCTGTTGTAGAGGTTTCATTTCAAATCCAATGTGGTGGCATGCAGAGCCCAACTCGCGAAAATTGTGTCACTGTCCAAATATTTCTGGACCTAACTGTATATATATATATATATATATATATATATATATATATATATATATATGTGTGTGTGTGTGTGTGTGTATATACAGTATATATGTATATATATATATATATATATATATATATATAATGTGGTCTTATATATGTCTGTGTCACTATTAGTCACTACATGTCAGCCTAGACTAAACTAATAACCCTCTCACTTTACAGCCTGCAGCAAAACAAAATTGTATAATCTAAAGTGAGTGTACATAGGAATATCTAATTGTTGCAGAGCTCATTATTGTCCACTAGATGTCAGTATATCAAGCTATGAACTAAAAGAGAACCCACTCGCATTACAGCCTGCAGTAAAATGGAATATCATTGGTAAAAGGGAGTCCAGATATGTCCACGTACTGCAGTGCCCACTATTGTCCACTAGGTGTCAGGCGGTCATATCACATTGATGTGTTTGGCTCCGGCTTGCGGTAATTACTGCTCTTATTTATAAGGTTTTTGCTTGTGCTGAAAACGGTTCAATACAAATCAATGGTGACAACGGCTCATACAGTAAATAACAACATAAAACCCCTCATAATACAACACGGAGCTGTAAACATTATAGAGCTTCTCCGGGAATAGAAAAGTACAAGCTATCTGTATTTTATGTGTGGGGTCCAACCTGCATCCCCATCATTCATTATAGCGCAGCGCCAAACTTTTAGTAGTGGCCATGTCTGGTACTGCAACAGTCTCAGTCCTAGCTGCAGTACCGGGTACGGCCACTAACAGTGGTGTGGCGCTGTGCTGGGTAACGAATGAAGCCGATGTGGCGTTTCCCAATACGTCACCTGATTGGTGGGCGTGTGGATTGTCACCGGTCTGATATTGAAAGACGGGTCACACATCAACTCCTGAAGAACCACATATCACTGCCACGCCCGGTATGCTGGGTGCTTCCTGCACTTACTACCCCATGATGTAGCATGAATCCTACTGACTTTATATCGCAGGGCCTAGAAAGCGTCAGAAGCACCCGGTGAAGACCGGCCACCATAGAGGACCAGATTGTACACTCCAGATTGTACACTCCAACTCATCACTAATATTCCGGCTATCTGCCGTCATTGGCGGAGAGGGAATACCCCTTTAACATTCATAACAAAATCATACAGGTCCTATAAATGTCTCTCCCCCCCAAGAAAAACACATTTTTTCGATGTTGTGAGCTGGAATGCTATTGTTCTCAGGTATCATCCACTTACTGAAGTTCGAGGCCTCACTAGAACGAAGAGGAGCTGCAGTACATGATGTAGCCACCACGACATAGGTGGCGCCATGTCAAAAACTGAAGGTGAGAGGCTACAGGTTTTTTAAAAAAAAGAGTTAAGTGACGGGTTTCTTTCATGATATAAGAAAGTCGATGGCCATCAATGTAATTGGGATTAATAGGGGTCCAACCCCAGAGAGCCCCCACAGATGATGACCAAACCTAAGGAAAGGCATCTATCTCAGTGTATGACCATCAGGGCTGTGGAGTCAAAGTCGGAGTCGTGGAGTCGGTGCAAGGGAAATTGAGGAGTTGGAGTCGAAGGTTTGGCTTACCGACTCCACAGCCCTGATGACCATCTCGACTAATTCTAGAAAACAGGTAGTCAAAATATGTAAAAATGTTCACGACTGGGTCTAAAAATTATTTGGGTTGGCCATGTGTCTGGAAGTTTTAAATCCGGCTAGAAAAAGGTGAATTTGGCTTCTTGAGGGATCTCCCCATCTTCAGAGTTGGATCTATTTCCTAATTGGTCACCCGTCTCTCCTTTACGGGAGGCTTTTCATGAAGCTCGCGCTTAGCTGGGCCTGCAGGGCCATCTGGTCGAATGTCCGGCTCCTGGTCTGTTCTCGGATTTGATCTCGCATGTGGAAGGAGGCCCTGGCAATCTTCTTCCCCTCCTCGATGGTGGCTTCCTTCTCCTTGAGGAGCTTATCACTTTTCCGGTCCTTGACTCTGATCAGATGCGCAATGTTTTTCCGGTAGTTTTCTTCGTCTTCTTCCACCTTTTGCTTTAGGATCTGGTGGGCTTTCTCCTTGACGATGTTCACTTCTCGCGTCCGCTCGGCTTTACTTTGTAGACTTTTTCCCAAGATGTCTTTTGCCTGTAGAGTCTTTTGGTTGCTTATTTGAAGCAGCAACTTCTTGTGATTTATTTGCTCTTTCTCCTGCCTTTCGGCCCGGAGTTTCACCATGACGTTCATCGCTTCTTCCCTAGAGGCTTTATCATGGATTTCCTTAAGACGTTCCTCCTGGATCTGCTCGTATACATCCTGGAACCTGCGCTCCTTCTGACGCATGGACATCCTTTTGGACAGCTCCTCGGCTTTCACCTGATTGTCCGCCACCTTCTTGAGCCGAGAATGTCGTAGCTTCTCATATTCGTTCTTGATTTGGAGGTTTCTCTTGTCCTGAAGGTCTTTGATCATCTTAGCCTTGAAGGCTTGCAGCATCCGTTCCTCAAGAAGTCCGCCCGTTTCTCTGGTGTCTTTCTCCTTCAACTCTTGCAGTTGCCTCTTTGACTGTAGATCTTCTCGCACTTTCTTCATGCCGTCTTTAAGAAGGATCTTCTCTTCGTGAGTCAGGGTCTTCCACTCCTTGTTATTCTGAGCAGTCAGGTAACGGACGGCATCGAGTTGCCACTCGTGCTTGGAGCTTCTTGGGCTTCGTCTAAGGTTCTGCGGTCTGTCCGTCCAGTCGCGCTTGCTCAGAGCTCCTCGGATCACCATTTCCTTGCTGCGGAGCTCGTCCCAGGCTCGCTGGGCTTGTAGCCTCCTCTGCTTGGACATCTCTTCCTCTTGGTGTCTGAGTAACATCAGGGCGGCAATCTTCTTATCTCTATAGGGCACGGACACCTGGACTTCTTTTTCTACCTTACGGGTAAGATGGCGGATTTGCTCTTCCTGGGAAACTAGGTTTCCATGACTTTGGCTTTTCCTCATTGCTCCTCCACCTTTGTGGCCACTACTTGTGGGGTTGGGTGAGGTAGCGAAGTTATATGGGTACAAATGGTTTGGAGAGATAGCAAGGTGGTAGGGGTTCCAGCGGCTCGGAGAGGAAGCCAGGGTATAGGGGTCCCGATGGTTTGGGGATGCTGTGACCTCCAAGTAGTCCCAGTGATCAGGGGAAGTTGTGGTGTCTCGGTGGTCCCAGGGCTTTTGGGTTCTGTTGTCTTGGGGATTCCAGGGGTTCTGGGTTTTGTGGTCTTTGTGACTATGAAATATGTGGCCTTGGTGGTCCCGGTAATTCTGGGATTTGGTGTCTTCATGGTTCTCGTTTGTGTGGTCTCGGTGATTTCGGGGATTCTGGCCTACAGAGTCTTTGTAGTTCTCAGTGTTTGAGGTTGCGGGGTCTCCGTGATTACGGAATGAGGGGTCTCGGAGATTCTGGCCTGTGGGGTCTTTGTAGCTCCGTGTATTCGAGGTTGTGGGGTCTCCGTAATTCCAGGATGAGGGGCCTCGGTGGTTTGGGGGATTTCGGCCTGCAGGGTCTATGTAACTGTGTATTCGAGGTTGTGGGGTCCCCGTGATTCAGAGGTGAGGGGTCTCGGTGGTCCCAGAGATTGTGGCCTGTGGGGTCTTCATAGTTCTGTGCATTAGAGGTTGTTGGGTCTCTGTAATTCTGGGATGAGGGGTCTCTGTGGTTCCGGCCTGCGGATTCTTTATAGCGCTGTGTATTCGGGGGTGTGGGGTCCCCGTGATTCAGAGGTGAGGGGTCTCGGTGTTCCTGAGGGGCCATGGAGGACTGAAGCTGCTCCTGATTGCCGTCATTTTGCAGCAGGCTCTTCCTCAGCTCCCGGCACTGCCTCACCTTCCTCAGCCTCTCCATCTCCTGAGCCTCATACATCTCACTGACCTCCTGACTGGAGGCCCCGGGCTTCTCCTCCCTCACCTCTCCATAGGACTTGTACAGCAAATCCACAGGCCGCACTCCGAGCCGAGCACAGGCCTCCAGCGAGCGGGGGCTGGTGAGTACATACCGGCTGTCACCACCGTCCTCGAAATTAGTCAGGTCTAGATGCAGAGCGGGACTCCGTCTGCCGCCCTCCATCACAGCTCGGTCCCCTGTTACTACGACGCTTCAAACGGTTGCCCGGGGTGAAAGGGTGACCTCAGGAAGCGTTAATGACGTGCGATATGCCGGGGACACATTTGTAAATTACAGCGCGCCCTCTAGGGGAAGCTGCTACAGCGTCACAGCGGGCTGAACCCCAATGCGCATGCGTAAAAGTGTGTTTCTGAACGCTAGAGGGAGAATTCGGTCTTACAATAGGCATAACTGTTGTCTTACACTATGGGTAAACAGGCGCCGCCATTTTGCGTGCCTCGTTAGGGTCCTAAATAGCCAAAGAAATCTTCATAGTATTTATTATATTATTTATATTAAAAAGGTCATTTGTGTTATTTAATGTTTTTTTTATCAATGAAAACACTCCATTTACTGAACAAAATTGCCTTCAGTGACTTGAATGACATTAGTTGACAGAGGTATTTGTGTTCAGAATGCAAAAAAAGCTTTTCTTTATACACCCCTACCTGCCAACAAGGGACAAATTATGTGTGTGCTGAGGCAAATTTTGACCATGCCCCCCTAGCCACACCCCAAGGCACACGCATTTCCGAATTCTCTCTACAGTGGCAGGAGGAGTTGTCAGAGGGACAGTGGCAGTGAGTGACCGAGTCTGCAGGACATAGACCCAAATCCAGGACTAGAGATGAGCGGATAAATTCCCAGGAGTCCGGTCCAGGTCAGCGGCCCCGGAGGCTGGACGAGAAGCTACGAATCTTACACCTTCCGGCGCGTGCCCTGTGGCTGGACGGGAGGCCACAAATCTTGTAACCTTCCGGCGTCTTGGATGCGAGGCTGCAAATCTCTTACCTTCCGGCATTCTCAGGATCGGAGGCTGTGAAGGTCTTTCCTTCCGGCGGCTTGGACGGGAGGCTGCGAATCACTTAGTTTCCGGTGTCCCCAGCAGCTGGATCGGAGGCTGCAAGCAAAGCTCTTCCCTTCCGGTGGATTAAAAAAAAAAATCGTTATTTTTATATAGTGCTAACATATTCTGCAGCGCTTTACATACATCAGGAACACTGTCCCCATTGGGGCTCACAATCTAAAGTTCTTATCTGTATGTCTTTGGAGTGTGGGAGGAAACCGGAGAACCCGGAGGAAACCCACGCAAACACGGGGAGAACATACAAACTCCTTGCAGATGGTGTCCTTGGTGGGATTCAAACCCAAGACCCCAGTGCTGCAAGACTTCAGTGCTAACCACTGAGCCACCACAAGACTGCAGTGCTAACCACTGCGCCACTGTGGGAGAGAGGCTGCGAATCTCTTACCTTCCGGCGTCCCCAGCGGCTGCATGGGAGGCCACAAATCTCTTATCTTCCGGCGGCTTGGACAGGAGGCTGGAAATCTCTTACCTTCCGGCAGCTGGATGGGAGGCCACAAATCTCTTACCTTCCGGCAGCTGGATGGGAGGCCACAAATCTTTTACCTTCCGGCAGCTGGATGGGAGGCCACAAATCTCTTACCTTCCGGCAGCTGGATGGGAGGCCACAAATCTCTTACCTTCCGGCAGCTGGATGGGAGGCCACAAATCTTTTACCTTCCGGCAGCTGGATGGGAGGCCACAAATCTCTTACCTTCCAGCGGCTGGATGGGAGGCCACAAATCTCTTACCTTCCGGCAGCTGGATGGGAGGCCACAAATCTTTTACCTTCCAGCGGCTGGATGGGAGGCCACAAATCTCTTACCTTCCGGCAGCTGGATGGGAGGCCACAAATCTCTTACCTTCCGGCAGCTGGATGGGAGGCCACAAATCTCTTACCTTCCAGCGGCTGGATGGGAGGCCACAAATCTCTTACCTTCCGGCAGCTGGATGGGAGGCCACAAATCTCTTACCTTCCAGCGGCTGGATGGGAGGCCACAAATCTCTTACCTTCCGGCGGCTGCATGGGAGGCCACAAATCTCTTATCTTCCGGCGGCTTGGACAGGAGGCTGGAAATCTCTTACCTTCCTGCAGCTGGATGGGAGGCCACAAATCTCTTACCTTCCGGCAGCTGGATGGGAGGCCACAAATCTCTTACCTTCCGGCAGCTGGATGGGAGGCCACAAATCTCTTACCTTCCGGCAGCTGGATGGGAGGCCACAAATCTCTTACCTTCCAGCAGCTGGATGGGAGGCCACAAATCTCTTACCTTCCGGCAGCTGGATGGGAGGCCACAAATCTCTTACCTTCCAGCGGCTGGATGGGAGGCCAGAAATCTCTTACCTTCCGGCAGCTGGATGGGAGGCCACAAATCTTTTACCTTCCGGCAGCTGGATGGGAGGCCACAAATCTCTTACCTTCCAGCGGCTGGATGGGAGGCCACAAATCTCTTACCTTCCGGCAGCTGGATGGGAGGCCACAAATCTCTTACCTTCCAGCGGCTGGATGGGAGGCCACAAATCTCTTACCTTCCGGCAGCTGGATGGGAGGCCACAAATCTCTTACCTTCCAGCGGCTGGATGGGAGGCCACAAATCTCTTACCTTCCGGCGGCTGCATGGGAGGCCACAAATCTCTTATCTTCCGGCGGCTTGGACAGGAGGCTGGAAATCTCTTACCTTCCTGCAGCTGGATGGGAGGCCACAAATCTCTTACCTTCTGGCAGCTGGATGGGAGGCCACAAATCTCTTACCTTCCGGCAGCTGGATGGGAGGCCACAAATCTCTTACCTTCCAGCAGCTGGATGGGAGGCCACAAATCTCTTACCTTCCGGCAGCTGGATGGGAGGCCACAAATCTCTTACCTTCCAGCGGCTGGATGGGAGGCCACAAATCTCTTACCTTCCGGCAGCTGGATGGGAGGCCACAAATCTTTTACCTTCCGGCAGCTGGATGGGAGGCCACAAATCTCTTACCTTCCAGCGGCTGGATGGGAGGCCACAAATCTCTTACCTTCCGGCAGCTGGATGGGAGGCCACAAATCTCTTACCTTCCAGCGGCTGGATGGGAGGCCACAAATCTCTTACCTTCCGGCAGCTGGATGGGAGGCCACAAATCTCTTACCTTCCAGTGGCTGGATGGGAGGCCACAAATCTCTTACCTTCCGGCAGCTGGATGGGAGGCCACAAATCTCTTACCTTCCAGCGGCTGGATGGGAGGCCACAAATCTCTTACCTTCCGGCAGCTGGATGGGAGGCCACAAATCTCTTACCTTCCGGCAGCTGGATGGGAGGCCACAAATCTCTTACCTTCCGGCGGCTGGATGGGAGGCCACAAATCTCTTACCTTCCGGCGGCTGGATGGGAGGCCACAAATCTCTTACCTTCCGGCGGCTGGCGGCTTTTGATTATCCAGGGCTAGAGCAACGTCATCTGTGTGTCCTGCTGAATTCTAGCTCAGACCTGTGGATTTATTTTTTGTTCCTTCATTCATAGTTGTAGCAGCCACAACTTTCTCATATTGATGAACCTGATGTAAGCTTTGCTATATGATATATGGCTTAGTGGTGTCTGTAAGGCCATGTTCACATGTAGCGTAAATGCTGTATCTTTTGTTTCCCGCATTAGTCTGCCCCAGACCATGCAATAACAATTTTCTTTTATTATTGCATCATTGCTGCATTTTTGTTGTCATTTCCCCCTTTTTTATGCGTTTTTGGTGCAGATGTGAAGTTGTGTTTTTAGAGCACCACTGATTTGTTTTAGTTTTCTCCACTCTGGAGCGGCTCTTTAAATCTAAGCCCCCTGTCATATACTGTCAATTGTTTTCAGTGTCGCACCGGTCCAGCGGTGCCATCTTGTGCCTGTATCGTTTGACTGACCAGAAGTCAGAAGTTACATTACAAGCCCCCAATGCATGTCTATGAAAGCCAGAATGAGGCTTTCATATACTTGCATTCAGTTGTGACCTCCAGAGCTCTCCATGAAATACTGGAACTGCCGATAGGTCACAAATGGCCGACCAGAGTGGCACTGGAAACAGATGAAGACGGCTGCAGGTGAGTAAGCCAAAATCCTTTTGGGAAAACGTTTTTTGGACAGATGAGACCAAGATAGAGCATTTAGTAAAGCACATCATTCTACTGTTTACTGAAAATGGAATGAGGCTACAAAGTAAAGAACACAGTACCTACAGTCAGATATGGTGGAAGTGCAAAGATGTTTGGGTGTCTTGACTGTGTGCAAGGCATCATAAAATCTGAAAATTACCAAAGGATTTTGGGTCACAATGTAGTGCCCACTGTTAGACAGCTGGGTGTGCGTCCTAGATCATGGGTTTGCGGCAGGACAAACACCCTAAATATACACTACTCACAAATAGAGATATTTTCGCTTTCTGGTGAAATTTATAGAAAACATAAAAAGTTCACACTCCATTTTATCATGAAAATAGAGCATTTAAGTAGCAGCAGAAAAAGTGATTTCCACATCTCAAACAATTTATTGAAACAAAAGCCAACAGCAGTGCCTCCCCTCCCCCCACTAAAATGTCAGTGTCTCGGTAACTTGTCGTGTGGCCTTGAGCATCAATTACAGCTGACAATGACGCGTCCTGCTGGTCACAAGTGGAGTTATTGTCTGTGGAGGTCAGTATTCCACTGTCTTTGAAGGGTCATTGAGGTTCTGGGGTACAGACTTACGGCCTCTACACGGTGACTCAGCTGATCCCATAGGTTTTCTATGGGATTCAGGTCTGGAGAAAGTGCAGCTGCTCCATTTGACGTCCCCCAGTCTCCAGCAGCCGTTCCTTAATGATGCAACCTCGAGGAGCTGGAGCATTGTCCTCCATGAAGATGAGATTAGGCAGGTGTTGTCCATGCAGAGGTGCAATGACTGGATTGATGCTGTTATTCCAGTATTAGGGGCTTGTGACTGTACCATTCACTGCACCCCCTGCCGATCACCTGTTTTCGGTGCCGACGTCGGTAGCTGGATATATTCAGTTCTGGAACTGCCCTATTAAGTAATAGCAGCCGAGGCTAGGTACTGCACATCTGCCTCCCATGAAAAACAATAGGAAGCGGATGTGCAGTACCCGGCCGCTATCAGATGACGGGGCAGCTCCGGAACTGAGTATTTCCAGCCTGATGCTGCTGCCGTGTACAGGTACTTGATGGGATGTATACCGTCCTGGACGTGTACAGGTACTTGCCTGAACATGAATGTATACCTGCTGGGACATGTATGTATACAACATGTATCTATACCTGCCAGGACATGTATGGATACCTGCTGGGATGTGTATGGGTACCTGTTGGGACGTTTATGGCATACCTGCAGGAACGTGTATGGATACCTGCCTAGATGTGTATGGATACCTGCAGGGACATGTAGTGGCACCTGCCTGGGCGTGTATGGCATACCTGCAGTAATGTGTATGGTTACCTGCCGGACATGTATGAATACCTACTCGGACGTGTATAGGTACTTGCCTGGATTTGTATGGGTACCTGCTGGGACATGTATGGATACCTGCTGGGACATGTACGAGTACCTGCAGGAACGTGTATGGGTACCTGCCTAGATGGGTATGGATACCTGCAGGGACATGTAGTGGCACCTGCCTGGACGTGTATAGGATACCTGCCGGGACATGTATGGATACCTGCTAGATCGTGTTTGGGTACTTGTCTGGACATTTAGGGGTACCTGCAGGAACGTGTATGGGTACCTGCCTAGATGGGTATGGATACCTGCATGGACATGTAGTGGCACCTGCCTGGACGTGTATAGGATACCTGCTGGGACGTGTATGGTTACCTGCCGGGACATGTATGGATACCTGCTAGATCGTGTTTGGGTACTTGTCTGGACATTTAGGGGTACCTGCAGAAACGTGTATGGGTACCTGCCTAGATGGGTATGGATACCTGCAGGGACATGTAGTGGCACCTGCCTGGACGTGTATAGGATACCTGCTGGGACGTGTATGGTTACCTGCTAGATCGTGTTTGGGTACTTGTCTGGACATTTAGGGGTACCTGCAGAAACGTGTATGGGATACCTGCATGGATGTGTATAGACACCTGCCGGGACATGTACTGGTACCTTCCAAGACTTGTACATATACCTGCCGCAGTGTGTATGGATTCCCGCCTGTCTCTGACGCTGCTTTCCGTGTTTGGTGGTTTGACATTGGCTACGGCACTGATATCAGGTCAACAGCGCAGCAGCCAATCAGTGAACTCAAAAGTGGACCCGGGGAAGGTGAGTATAGCGGAGTTTATTTTAGAACAAACAACTTCTGTAGATGATCGTTAACTGAAAGGGGAGACAGCCCCTCTAAATATGTGTTCACAACATTTCTGGTAAAATCACCGCATCCTGATGTAGTCATTGCCTCATCCGGCCGGCAGTCGGCCCATGCCGGAGAATATCTCAGGCTTCTGTCTTGAGCTGCAGGCTCGGTGGATGGATTTTGGAAGTGGCTCTCCCTGTGGTGCCGGCCGCCATCGATGACGCCTGGTTTCTGAGCGGCCATCACTACAGCCTTGTAGTTCTTGTATGCTGGATCCCTGGCTGGACACAATATTGTATATAGTCGGTAGTGTCTAGCATTTTACAATCCTGTGAGTGCGTTATAAAGTGGACATATGCTGCGGAGAACAGTGAAAGGCGCAGTAAAAATACAGATCGCTTTAGGCCAAGTGAGGCTCAGATGCATCAGCTGCAGCAAAGTGCCTTTATCCATCATTTCTGGGCCATAAAATGGCCATAAAAGCTATTTTGCTATTATAAAGAATTTATAAATGGATTTGTGTATTATGGCTGTATACACTCAGGGCGACACCATAGAAAGATTGTGCGTATTTCTGCATATATTTACTGTATATATGGCTTTACTGTTGGCTTCTGTCATAAATTCCATTATAAAAGTAACAAAAAATCTTCAATAGATCCACAGCGGCCTGCGACTCCCTAAACTACCACTCCCAGCAATAATGTCACAACAGATTGGTGACAATTGAGTTAATGGTGACTTCTAGTTATGTCAGCAACTACAGTGGGATGCAAAAAAAATAATAATTTCATCTTTTTCATTTTAAAAATTAGAAACAGGAAAATGGGCCAATGCAAAAGTTTGAACATCCTTGGAAATTTGCGTGTCCAGATAAAAACCCAGCGTCCTCTAACCTTGTGCTAAAACAGCAGCCATGGGTTCTTCTAAGTAGCTGCCTAGCACTCTGAAAATTAAAATGGTGGAGGTCCACAAAGCAGGAGAAAGTAGCAAAGCCTTTTCAAGTTGCCCTTTCCTCAGTTTGGAATATAATTAGGAAATGCCAGTTATCAGGAACAGTGGAGGTCAAGAAAAGGTCTGAAAGACCAAGCAGAATTTTAGTGAGAACTGCTTGTAGAATTGTTACAGAAGCAAATCAGAACCCCTTGTGACTGCAAAAGACCTTCAGGACTGCAAAAAAACCTTTAGCAGACTCCGGAGTTGTGCTACATTATTTTACTGTTTAGAGACACCTGTACAAATATGAAGAGTCATCAGAAGAAAACCTTTCCTGCGTCCTCACGTTAAAATTCAGCATCAGAAGTCTGCAAAATAACATCTAAACAAACCTGATGCATTTTGGAAACAAGTCTTGTGCATCAATGAGGTTAAAATACAACTCTGACCACAATGATCAAAGGTATGTGTGGAGAAAAAAAGGGCACAGAATTTCAGGAAAAGAATATCTCACCAACCATTAAGCATGGTGGTGGATCAATCATGCTTTGTGGTTGTGTTGCAGCCAATGGCACGGGGAACATTTCATGGTTAGAGGGAAGGCTGGATTCAATTAAATTTTAACAAATTATTGATGTAAACATAACACCATCTGTAAACCCCTCCCCTGAAGTTGAAAAGAGAAGGAAAGAGGATGGCTTCTACAAATAATGATCCTAAACACACATCACAATCCACAATAGACGACCTCAAATGGCGCAAGCTGAATATTTTACAATGGCCTCACAATCGCCTGATCTGAACATCATTGAAAATCTGTGTCTAGACCTCAAAATAGCAGGGCATACAAGACGAGCCAGGAATCTCACAGAGCTGGAAGACGTCTCCAAGGAAGAACAGTGCATGCAAGACGAGCCAGGAATCTCACAGAACTGGAAGACGTCTCCAAGGAAGAACAGTGCATGCAAGACGAGCCAGGAATCTCACAGAACTGGAAGACGTCTCCAAGGAAGAATGGATGAAAATCCCTCAAACAAGAATTGAAAAAGACACTTTTTTTTGTTAATTTTAAAATGTAAAATATGGGGCCGAAGATTATACATGGGGAGTAATAGTGCCGGAGGTTATACACTGGGAGCAATGGGGCCGAAGGTTATACATGGGGAGCGATGGCACCGGAAGTTATACGCTGGGGCTGATGGGGCCAGAAGTTATATGCTGGGGGTGAGGGCCCCGGAAGTTATACACTGGGGGTGAGCGGGCTGGAAGTTATACACTGGGGGTGAGGGGGATGGAGATTATACACTGGGGCGATGGGGTCGCATATTGTACACCTGGAGCGATGTGGCATAGGGTTATACACCTGGAGCGATGGGGTCGGAGGTTATATGTCGCGGGCGGAGGAGGGGACGCTGCGCTCTCTCACTGCTCGGGTCCAGCCGCTGCTGCTGCGGCGGCTGCTGCTCGGTGGTGGCTCGAGCGGTGGGCCGGATCCCGAGGACTCGAGCGGCGTTCCTCGCCCGTGAGTGAAAAGGGGATAGGAATTGGATGGTGGGGATGTTGATTATTGTCCGTGACGCCACCCACGGTTGTGGTGAGGTTGTGACACCACCGCTGCTCTGGACGGGGATCCTGGGAGCGATGACAGGGAGCAGCTTGGATGTTGGTTCTCCCCTCCGTGGGTAGGGGGTTGGTTGTCCCGGGGCCCGGTGATGGGGTAGGGATGTATGGCAGGTGGGTTACGGGGCCTGGTGAGGTGCAGGGTCGCGGGGGCAGCGCTGTGCCGCACGGCACGGTGGTACTCACTCAGCCCAATGATGTACACAGAGTCTCTGATGAAACAAACGGCTGGATGGACGAGTCCCACAGACGGCTGCGGTGTTTTTCCCCTGACCCCAGGTTGGTAATGTAAGTCCTTTCCTGCACCTTCCGTACGCTCTTCCTGCGCTCCGGTTTCCAGCTGGGTCCCCGGTTCAGTACCGGTGGGCCACCGCCCAGCCCCGGCTACCTACGGTTCCACCAGACTGTCTTCCCGGCTCCTGCAGACGGACACTACCATCTGCCTGACTCTCTACACGAGGGCTCTAGGCTCCAACCTAGGCCCCAGTCTGCGTCTGCCTCTCTGCAGACCTCCTCTCTCTTCCTCTGCCTGGACGTGTCTGGACCTGTTTCCTGCCTCAGACCAGCTAGACTCCTGGGTGGGCGTCTCCATCTCCCTGACTCCGCCCACCTGGTGTGTCTGTCTGAACCCGAGGAAGAAATCAGGTCTCACTGGGGATGTCTGTGTGAACTGCTGGGGGTGTGTGTGTTGTTACCTGTGGCCCCTGGCTTGTCCAGGGCGCCACATTCCCCCTTAGTAAAATGCAGACCGTCCGCGGGCTGCCCGTCCATCACCGGTTTTATTTTTCACGAACTGAAAAAGAATAAAACATTTTTTTAAACATTTTCACACATGCATTTTTTTTTTTTTTTCCCCATACAACTTCCCTTACGGGAGGCATAACATTTCAACCGTTGCAACAGCAATAAAACACTTTTAATAACGGCAACGGAACGGGTCCTTCAGTCACCCACCCAAATAACCTGGCCCTGATGCTGCCCCTAAGAAGTGGGCAGCACCCCTTGACCCCAGTCCAGGAACGGACCCAGATTCCTTAACGGGATGGGTGCTTCGCTGCCGTTGCGGCCGGGCGGACTGCCGGGGCCGTCATCAGCGGTGCTGGACGGACGGGACATCTCGCGCAGCGGTGTTCCAGGAACCAAATACTTGCAGAGTCCTGGCGTCCATGCTTCCACAGCCGCAATTCACATGCGGCCGGACACCATCCGCCCCCCCTTAGTGTCTCTCTGGCACCTCCTCTACAGGGGCGGGGTTTTAGCTTTCGCGCCTCTACTGCTCGAGGAGACGCTCAAGCGGGAATTTTTCACGCCCAAAATGGCGGCTTCGGCAAATTTTCAGCCGGACACCTCCGGCAATAACATGGCGCACCTCTACCCAACGGCAGAGCGGTAGGATCCTGTTTGTGACGCCAAGTTGTCGCGGGTGGAGGAGGGGACGCTGCGCTCTCTCACTGCTCGGGTCCAGCCGCTGCTGCGGCGGCTGCTGCTCGGTGGTGGCTCGAGCGGTGGGCCGGATCCCGGGGACTCGAGCGGCGTTCCTCGCCCGTGAGTGAAAAGGGGATGGGAATTGGATGGTGGGGATGTTGATTATTGTCCGTGACGCCACCCACGGTTGTGGTGAGGTTGTGACACCACCGCTGCTCTGGACGGGGATCCTGGGAGCGATGACAGGGAGCAGCTTGGATGTTGGTTCTCCCCTCCGTGGGTAGGGGGTTGGTTGTCCTGGGGCCCAGTGATGGGGTAGGGATGTATGTCAGGCGAGTTACGGGGCCTGGTGAGGTGCAGGGTTGCAGGGGCAGCACTGTGCCGCACGGCACGGTGGTACTCACTCAGCCCAATGATGTACACAGAGTCTCTGATGAAACAAACGGCTGAATGGACGAGTCCCACAGACGGCTGTGGTGTTTTTCCCCTGACCCCAGGTTGGTAATGTAAGTCCTTTCCTGCAACTTCCGTACGCTCCTCCTGCGCTCCGGTTTCCAGCTGGCTCCCCGGTTCAGTACCGGTGGGCCACCGCCCAGCCCCGGCTACCTACGGTTCCACCAGACTGTCTTCCCGGCTCCTGCAGACGGCCACTACCATCTGCCTGACTCTCTACACGAGGGCCGTAGGCTCCAACCTAGGCCCCAGTCTGCGTCTGCCTCTCTGCAGACCTCCTCTCTCTTCCTCTGCCTGGACGTGTCTGGACCTGTTTCCTGCCTCAGACCAGCTAGACTCCTGGGTGGGCGTCTCCATCTCCCTGACTCCGCCCACCTGGTGTGTCTGTCTGAACCCGAGGAAGAAATCAGGTCTCACTGGGGATGTCTGTGTGAACTGCTGGGGGTGGGGGTGTGTGTGTGTTGTTAGCTGTGGCCCCTGGCTTGTTCAGGGCGCCACATATACACCGGAGGTGATGGGGCCGCCGGAGGTTTTACACTGCGAATGTTGGGGGTGGATGTTATACACTGGGAGAGATGGGTGGCCCGATGTTATAAATTGGGGGGCGATGGGGCCAGAGGTTACACACCGGGGGCGATGAGGCCGGAGGTTATACACTGGGAGAGATGGGGGTGGATGTTATACACTGGGAGTGATGGGGGTGGATGTTATACACCGGGAGAGATGGGGCCGGAGGTTATACATCGGGAGTGAGGGGGCCAGAGGTTATATACTGGGAGTGATGGGGGTGGATGTTTTACACTGGGAGTGATGGGGGATGGATGTTATACACCGGGAGAGATGGGGCCGGGTGGTTACTCACCGGGGGCGATGAGGCCAGAGGTTATACAACGGGGGTGAGGGGACCAGAGGTTATACACCGGGGGTGAGGGGACCAGAGGTTATACACCGGGGGTGAGGGGACCAGAGGTTATACACCGGGGGTGAGGGGGCCGGAGGTTATACACCGGGGGTGAGGGGACCAGAGGTTATACACCGGGGGTGAGGGGACCAGAGGTTATACACTGGGGGTGAGGGGGCCGGAGGTTATACACTGGGGGTGAGGGGGCCGGAGGTTATACACCGGAGTCGATTGGGCTGGATATTATACATTGTGTGCAATGGGTCCAGATGTTATCCTCTTGTGCCCTTGGGACTGAATTAAAAAAAAACAGAATTCGGTGATTAAGACGCGTGTCCAATACTTCTCTCCATATTGTGTATATTCATAATGAATGAGGCTGATGTGATTACCATAATGAATCCATACATACTCATACATACTTCATTATATCACACTGCCCGGCTTTATACATATTTCATACTTATATTTCCAGACAAAATTAATTCTACCCATAGAAATGATTAATAAATAAGCTTAGGAGGCCGGGAAGAAAACGTGACCAACTGATAAGGAAGTAATAAGTCAGTAAGAAGAAGACTGAACCAAAGGAATCCAAATTTACCAAAACGACAATCTGGCTATTGATAAGCTGCAGCCGATCACTCCTGGGATTGCAGGGCTGCGGTCAGGTACGGATATTCACCCCTAATACTTACATCGCATTGTTACACAGATCCATCCTCGTTTTGTAATAAGCAAACTCAACACTTTATCATGATGATCTGAAACTCTCGACAGACTGCAATTCAGATCCTAACCACCGGATGGCGACGTAAGACACCTATAGCACAAACGTCTCCCAACAGAGTATCATGAAATTGGGGGGTTTTTTTGCTCTTTTCAAGACAAGTCTCATCTCACACTGGTTACCACGTGATAAGAGGAATCAAGCGTTTTTTGGGGGGAGATTCCGAACATCCATCTCTTCCCAGAATTCGGGACGTCTCTCATTATTCCCCGCAGCTCCCAGACGTTCTGATAGTGTTGGCGGGGATGTTGATGTCACCTCTTCATTTCAGCCCCCCATCCCTGTCTCATGGCACAAGCCGTGTTTGTTTACCTGGACAAGCTGTGATATTGATCTCTGTGATTGCCGCCCTGAGATGAGCAGTGAGAGCTCAATACGGGGAAGGCTGCTCTATCTGCGGATCTCTCCCTGCTGAGAGTTTCTTACTGAAACACTATTTTTCATTACCTTCAAAGCAGAGGGACTTCAATTACTTCTACAATATTCTATCCACAGGGACCACAGTCTGAAGTCTAAATCTGATCATCAAACATTGGCACACAACGTATAGCAGCTTTCTATAATCTGTTACTCTCCAGCATGATAGGTGTTGGAATTTCCACTCACTGCCATATACAGTTAGGTCCAGAAATATTTGGACAGTGACACAAGTTTTGTTATTTTAGCTGTTTACAAAAACATGTTCAGAAATACAATTCTATATATAATATGGGCTGAAAGTGCACACTCCCAGCTGCAATATGAGAGTTTTCACATCCAAATCGGAGAAAGGGTTTAGGAATCATAGCTCTGTAATGCATAGCCTCCTCTTTTTCAAGGGACCAAAAGTAATTGGACAAGGGACTCTAAGGGCTGCAATTAACTCTGAAGGCGTCTCCCTCGTTAACCTGTAATCAATGAAGTAGTTAAAAGGTCTGGGGTTGATTACAGGTGTGTGGTTTTGCATTTGGAAGCTGTTGCTGTGACCAGACAACATGCGGTCTAAGGAACTCTCAATTGAGGTGAAGCAGAACATCCTGAGGCTGAAAAAAAAGAAAAAATCCATCAGAGAGATAGCAGACATGCTTGGAGTAGCAAAATCAACAGTCGGGTACATTCTGAGAAAAAAGGAATTGACTGGTGAGCTTGGGAACTCAAAAAGGCCTGGGCATCCACGGATGACAACAGTGGTGGATGATCGCCGCATAGTTTCTTTGGTGAAGAAGAACCCGTTCACAACATCAACTGAAGTCCAGAACACTCTCAGTGAAGTAGGTGTATCTGTCTCTAAGTCAACAGTAATGAGAAGACTCCATGAAAGTAAATACAAAGGGTTCACATCTAGATGCAAACCATTCATCAATTCCAAAAATAGACAGGCCAGAGTTAAATTTGCTGAAAACCACCTCATGAAGCCAGCTCAGTTCTGGATAAGTATTCTATGGACAGATGAGACCAAGATCAACCTGTACCAGAATGATGGGAAGAAAAAAGTTTGGAGAAGAAAGGGAACGGCACATGATCCAAGGCACACCACATCCTCTGTAAAACATGGTGGAGGCAACGTGATGGCATGGGCATGCATGGCTTTCAATGGCACTGGGTCACTTGTGTTTATTGATGACATAACAGCAGACAAGAGTAGCCGGATGAATTCTGAAGTGTACAGGGATATACTTTCAGCCCAGATTCAGCCAAATGCCGCAAAGTTGATCGGACGGCGCTTCATAGTACAGATGGACAATGACCCCAACCATACAGCCAAAGCTACCCAGGAGTTCATGAGTGCAAAAAAGTGGAACCTTCTGCAATGGCCAAGTCAATCACCAGATCTTAACCCAATTGAGCATGCATTTCACTTGCTCAAATCCAGACTTAAGATGGAAAGACCCACAAACAAGCAAGACCTGAAGGCTGCGGCTGTAAAGGCCTGGCAAAGCATTAAGAAGGAGGAAACCCAGCGTTTGGTGATGTCCATGGGTTCCAGACTTAAGGCAGTGATTGCCTCCAAAGGATTCGCAACAAAATATTGAAAATAAAAATATTTTGTTTGGGTTTGGTTTATTTGTCCAATTACTTTTGACCTCCTAAAATGTGGAGTGTTTGTAAAGAAATGTGTACAATTCCTACAATTTCTATCAGATATTTTTGTTAAAACCTTCAAATTAAACGTTACAATCTGCACTTGAATTCTGTTGTCGAGATTTCATTTCAAATCCAATGTGGTGGCATGCAGAGCCTAACTCGCGAAAATTGTGTCACTGTCCAAATATTTCTGGACCTAACTGTATATTTCAATACTTGTATTATCATCGTAATGGAGCCTCAAGAGCCCTCACTTCATGTGTATATATATATATATATATATATATATATATATATATATATATATATATACAGTTAGGTCCAGAAATCTTTGGACAGTGACACAATTTTCGCGAGTTGGGCTCTGCATGCCACCACATTGGATTTGAAATGAAACCTCTACAACAGAATTCAAGTGCAGATTGTAACGTTTAATTTGAAGGTTTGAATAAAAATATCTGATAGAAATTGTAGGAATTGTCACATTTCTTTACAAACACTCCACATTTTAGGAGGTCAAAAGTAATTGGACAAATAAACCAAACCCAAAAAAAATATTTTTATTTTCAATATTTTGTTGCGAATCCTTTGGAGGCAATCACTGCCTTAAGTCTGGAACCCATGGACATCACCAAACGCTGGGTTTCCTCCTTCTTAATGCTTTGCCAGGCCTTTACAGCCGCAGCCTTCAGGTCTTGCTTGTTTGTGGGTCTTTCCGTCTTAAGTCTGGATTTGAGCAAGTGAAATGCATGCTCAATTGGGTTAAGATCTGGTGATTGACTTGGCCATTGCAGAATGTTCCACTTTTTAGCACTCATGAACTCCTGGGTAGCTTTGGCTGTATGCTTGGGGTCATTGTCCATCTGTACTATGAAGCGCCGTCCGATCAGCTTTGCGGCATTTGGCTGAATCTGGGCTGAAAGTATATCCCGGTACACTTCAGAATTCATCCGGCTACTCTTGTCTGCTGTTATGTCATCAATAAACACAAGTGACCCAGTGCCATTGAAAGCCATGCATGCCCATGCCATCACGTTGCCTCCACCATGTTTTACAGAGGATGTGGTGTGCCTTGGATCATGTGCCGTTCCCTTTCTTCTCCAAACTTTTTTCTTCCCATCATTCTGGTACAGGTTGATCTTGGTCTCATCTGTCCATAGAATACTTTTCCAGAACTGAGCTGGCTTCATGAGGTGTTTTTCAGCAAATGTAACTCTGGCCTGTCTATTTTTGGAATTGATGAATGGTTTGCATCTAGATGTGAACCCTTTGTATTTACTTTCATGGAGTCTTCTCTTTACTGTTGACTTAGAGACAGATACACCTACTTCACTGAGAGTGTTCTGGACTTCAGTTGATGTTGTGAACGGGTTCTTCTTCACCAAAGAAAGTATGCGGCGATCATCCACCACTGTTGTCATCCGTGGACGCCCAGGCCTTTTTGAGTTCCCAAGCTCACCAGTCAATTCCTTTTTTCTCAGAATGTACCCGACTGTTGATTTTGCTACTCCAAGCATGTCTGCTATCTCTCTGATGGATTTTTTCTTTTTTTTCAGCCTCAGGATCTTCTGCTTCACCTCAATTGAGAGTTCCTTAGACCAGATGTTGTCTGGTCACAGCAACAGCTTCCAAATGCAAAACCACACACCTGTAATCAACCCCAGACCTTTTAACTACTTCATTGATTACAGGTTAACGAGGGAGACGCCTTCAGAGTTAATTGCAGCCCTTAGAGTCCCTTGTCCAATTACTTTTGGTCCCTTGAAAAAGAGGAGGCTATGCATTACAGAGCTATGATTCCTAAACCCTTTCTCCGATTTGGATGTGAAAACTCTCATATTGCAGCTGGGAGTGTGCACTTTCAGCCCATATTATATATATAATTGTATTTCTGAACATGTTTTTGTAAACAGCTAAAATAACAAAACTTGTGTCACTGTCCAAATATTTCTGGACCTAACTGTATATATACACACACAGTATATATAGTGTGTATATATATATATATATATATATTGTGTGTGTATATATATATATATATATATATATCTACACTGTATATACGATGCAAAAGATTTAGGCAGGTGTGGAAAAATGCAGCAAAATAAAAAACTTTCATTCATACAAATGTTAATTCGTTTATTTTTAGCAATTAACAAAATTCAAAGTGAATGAACAAAAGAGGACTCTAAATTCCATCAATACTTGGTGACCCCTCCTTGCCTATATCTATTCTTCTAGGTACTTGTCACTTGTCCACAGGTTATGGAGGAGCTCGGTGTGAGGTTGTTTCAAACATTTTGGAGACAAGAGCCCAGATGTATGTATGAGGCATGTGTGGCTTCTTCTGTCTCTTAATCCCAGACAGATGGGATCATGTGAGATCAGGGCTCTGCAGGGGCCGTATCATCACCTCAGGGCTCTGTGGGGGCTGGATAATCACCTCACGGCTCTGTGGGGGCTGGATCATCACCTCAGGGCTCTGTGTGGCCTAGATCATCACCTCAGGACTCTGCGGGGGCCGGATAATCACCTCACGGCTCTGTGGGGGCTGGATCATCACCTCAGAGCTCTGTAAGGGCCGGATTATTACTTCTGGGCTCTGTGGGGGCCAGATCATCACCTCAAGGATCTTTGGGGGGGCTGGCTCATCACCTCAGGGCTCTGTGGGGCCTGGATCATCACCTCAAGACTCTGTGGGGGCTGGATCATTACATCACGGCTCTGTGGGGGCCGGATCATCACCTCAGGGCTCTGTTGGGGCCAGATCGTCACGTCAGGGCTTTGTGGGGGCTGGATCATCACCTCAGGGCTCTGCAGGGGCCGGATTATCACCTCGGGGCTCTATGGGGGTCAGATCATCATCTCAAGGCTCTGCAGGAGCCGGTTCATCATCTCAGGGCTCTGTGGGGGCCGGTTCATCACCTCCAGGACTCCTCCTTAATGACATTGGCCAGATGCTTGGGGTCATCTGCAGAATAAATTTGGAGTATGGAGCTGATCAGACCCCTCCCTGATGATATTACATGATGGGTAATTATCTGTCTGAATTTCTTAGCACTGAGGACACCACTAATCCTGACCAAATCCTCAATGTTTGTGAATAGTTGGGTCACTTTGCCTTGTTTCCATGTGGAAGGTTTGGGCTTTTGCTATTGGCAGCAAGTATACCATGAAGACCACTTGTGGACAGATTTCTCCTAATAGTAGATATGTGTAGCTGATCCCACTGATAGCTGCCAGTTCTGAGCTGATGGCACTCCTGGACACCTAATTTCAAAGAGCAGTAACATGATATGTCCTTTATCTGCTGCACTGCCTCCTCGCCCATCTGTATTTACAGTCCTCAACAATGCATTGCCAATTTCTTGATTCCTTTCGGTGTTTCTCCAAAAGACATCTTGAAATCCCAGTCTGCATTGAAATCTTTGCCAGGGAGCAACCTGGCTGATGCAGTATAACTACCTTGTGTCTTGTTGCTGTGCTCTGTCTTTCCATTGTTTATGACCTGTGACATGAAACCGTCTTCTACAACCTCACCTTTATGACCGTTCCTCACCCAGGTTTAAGCCTCCTACACCACGGTTTCTCTTCGTTACTTATACACCTAACTTCTTGGCTCCCTTAATTGTCTCACCCTTCGAAATCTGCTATTATGTCTAGCTTTACTGATGTGACGGGTTGGTCTTTGAACCTTGGCTTCAGTTGCTCCCCTGCAACTGCCTCCTTCCAGCTTCATCATTGCAGCCTATAATTTTTGCACAGTCATCTCCATGATTGCACTTTTACTATTTTAGTATAGTCCCTTTCCTGCAATTATCATGCTCCTGGCACCTTGAATATCCTTTTTGGCAGTGCCCGGCATAATCTGTCTCGAGAGTGCTGGCGGCAGGGGTAGACTCTCTCTGATGTCATGATCGGCACAACGCTCAATGTGTTTGACTGCCAGAGATAGGGCAAACTCTCTAAGATCTGATGATGTTTGCTGCAAAGAGCTCCGTGCGGCTCCTTGAGGTCCCGAATATGTTCGAGGTCCCGACACCCTTCGAGAAATGGAAAGCTGGGAAAAGTGGAAAGAAATCCATGGCAGCTAAGAGGTTAGCGGAGAAGATGAAGACAGTGGTATCATGTAGCTCAGCTCTGCTCACCCACTCCTAACACTTATCTGTCCTCAGAAGCTTTTATTTCCACCACTTGAAGGTTTTGAGCAGTCATTAAATTTGCATGTAATAGAGCGGCTTGGCATAGAAATGCTTTTTACTAGACTTCCAGATCATTGTATGAGGGGCTCACCCTGACATACCCTGGGAGACAGCTTCTCCATGGAAGCATCCTGCTCTCACCTCCACCATATCACAACATATGACCAAAAGAATGTGAATCTCCATCAGTTTTGTGATCAGTAAGGCTAAGTTCACACTTCAGTTGTTTTGCATCAGTCACATGCGTTGCTTGACGCATGTGACTGATGCGTTGTACAACGGATGACAACGGTGACAAAGAAAAAGAATTTCTTTGTCGGACTCCGTTGTGTGCTGGGGGCGGAGTTCGGGGGGTGGAGCTGAGGACGTCAGTGCCGCGGTCTGCATGGCTGGGGACAGGTGAGTGTGTGAGAGTGAGTGTGAGTGTGTGTGTGTGTGTGAGTGTGTACACATGCGGGAGGGGGCGGAGCCGAGTGGTGAAGTGTCGGCCTCCTTGCACACTGTATCCAGGGTAAATATCGGGTATAAGCAAAGCACTTTTTGCTTGGTTACCCGATATTTATCTTGGATACCAGCTTAGCGCGGGCTCCCTGTACCCGTAACCACTGTAAATATCGGGTAACTAACCAAAGCGCATTGCTTGGTTACCCGATGTTTATCCTGGTTACGGGGGCGGGGAACCAGAGAGCGCATGCGCAGCGAAATCCTACGGATCGCGCTGCTCAAAAAACGTTACATGCTGCGTTGCTCCCGCCCGGCGGTCAGTTAAAAAACAACTGACCGCGACGCAGCGGATGCAACGCAGCATCATCAGTCACAATCCGTCACTAATAGAAGCCTATGGGGAAAAACAGGATTCCTGCAAAATATTTTGCAGGATACCGTAATTCCTCAAGGCTACGGATTGTGACTGATGCAAAACAACTGAAGTGTGAACTTAGCCTTACATAAGAGCAGAAGCTACGAGGAACATGCAATCACCAAATGCTGAAAAATGTGATCAGTAAAATTTGTGATCATATTTTTCCTGAAGAGACATCAGAACCAGAAATGGGGAACATGGTCTTCATTAAATGGGTTTCCATGGCCAAAGAGCGAAGCCTAAAGTCACCAAGCACAATGCCAACCGTCAGGATGAGTGGTGTAAAGCAGTGGAGATGTGTTCTGTGGAGTGACGGATCACACTCCTTTATCTCCCCTCAAGAGACATCAGAACCAGAAAAGGGGAACAGGATCTTCCTGGAATGGGTTTCCATGTCCGAGGAGCCAAGCCTAAAATCACCAAACACAATGCAAACCATCAGGGTTGGTGGTATAAAGCAGTGGAGATGTGTTCTGTAGAGTGACGGATCACGCTACTCTATCTGGCAGTCTAAATGACAAGTCTGGGAGATGTCCAGGGAAGCAACCTACCAAAAAAGTGCCTACTGTTAAATATAGTGTTGGAGGAGTACTGGCCGCAAGTTGGTTTTCAGGGGTTGGTACTGACCCCTTAGTTCCAGCAAAGGGAAATCTTAAGTGTTCAGCACAAGACATTGTGGAAACAGTTTGGTGAAGAACCATTTGTGTTCCCCATGACAGTGCCCAGCGCACCACGATTAGATTCAGTCACTTTCCTGGTTCTGATTACTTTGTCTCTGTGTGGACACTTTGTGTGTTCATTGCCTTTCTGCCAACAAGTGTTTCCTATGATGTAATATAGTCTGTCCTATCTCCTGACATGTGTAACCATTTAATGCTTCCCCGGGCTACTGTTTCCCCCTAGTGATATTTCTGTGGTGGACCCTGCTTGGCAATACAGCCTATTTGTCTTATGTTTCTCCTCGCAGATTATATTTTTTAGTTTACCTTATTTGACTCTGCACCTTTTCCCAGATTCTTAAGGAGATACGTGGAACCCTTGATGGCGGTCACCTGGCTCATCCAAGTAGGGTTGTTTCAGGGGAGCTTTAAGGACTGGGCAGCTGGGACTTCTAGTCTGTACAAGAACCGGGAGGGTCAAGTGCAGTAGTTTTAAGTAAGACCTTATTTTACATTTTTTACCACATGTGCCCCACCTCAGGAATTGCCTAGAACGGAGCTTGTGAGCCCGGCCTCCCCACAATATCAGTGTCTGACCTCACAAATGCTCTTCAGGATGATGGAGCAAAAATTCCCAGACACCTCCAAAATCTTGCAGAAATCCTTCCCGTTATATCTGTAGAGGGCGTATCCATATCAACAGCCATGATTTTGAAATTGGATGGTGTACGGTCACATACTGTTGGCTATAGAGCGTAGTAACCATTTATTAATATATACAATCTGCCGATCCTATTGACTGTATACAATAGGAGGACTTCCCTAGCTCAGGGCTCGAGGGGAAGGTACATGGAATAAAAACAATGTAAAAAGAATCTATGTGTCATACGTTACTTCCTCGGGGCCTGCGTTTAGCATAAACCAATATATCATCTGCTCAAAATTACATACATTTGCCATATTATTAGATTTGCTATATTACTTGTTCTCCAGCTTTTCAAGAACATATAAAACTAGAAGGCTGAAGAGTATCAGATATAGTTTCAGGTTGGGTTTGGATACGATGGGCAGTAATGGGCCTGTGTACAGGTACAAACTCTCGGCCCAGACTGAGTTTCCACTGCTATAGGGCATTGTGTACATGGCTGCTTTCAGGATCTCCATCACTCAATGCCATAGTTATTTATGGGTTTACGTCCTCCAGGTAGGTGGATTGTACAAATCACATCCACGTGATGCTAGAACCCAAGGTTTCCTACTGGACATTGCCCCATCACTGCCTTCATCTGTTTACCGTCTTCCCATAGGGCATCATGGTGCTATCTCCTCCCCAGGTAAGTGACCTACATGGCCATCAACCTGATGGACCACAAGATTTATAAGACCGTCCACCTTCTTCCATTGCTCTATGTCTCCTGTGCGTATTGTAGGCACTCTTGGACAGACGTCAGTATCGGCACTATGACGCTGCGCTGCACGTTATGACTCCTTTCTGCCACGGTCACCTTCCTGTTGGGTCGGACCAGATAAGCATTTTCACTCCCCACATGCACTACTAAGGATTGTCCACAAAACACTACTACCAGTTTAGCAGATGTCTGTCCTTGGATGATTGTTAGATGCTGCTAACATACCTAGAACAGCCCACAAGACCTGCCATATACAGAGAACACCCCAGATAACCTGCAGTATACCAGAAACACCCCACAAGACTTTACATACATCATGAACACCCTACAAGACCTGTGGTATACCGGGAACACTTCACAAGACCTACTATATACTGAGAAACCCCACAAGACATGCTGTATATTGCGAACACTCTCAAAAGACCTCCGTATGCCAGTAACAACCAACAAAACCCATGGTCTTAAAGGAACACCTCACAAGACCTATACCAGAAACACCCCACAAGACCTGTCATATACCAGGAACACCCCACATGACCCATCTTATACTGGAAACACCAAATAAGATCCGACGTATACGAGGAATACCGGACTAGGAAAACCCCACAAGACTCTACATACACCAGGAATACCTAACAAGACCTGCCGTATACTGGGAACTGTCCACAAGATCTGCTGTATACTGTAAACAAACCACAAGACCTACTGTATAACGGGAACACCCTTACAAGATCTGCTGTATACCAGGAACACCGCACAAAACCTGCCATTTATTGGGAACAACCCATAAGATCTGCTATATAGAGAGAACACTCCACAAGACCTAATGTATGCCAGTAACATCCCACAAGATCCATCGTAGTCCAAGAACACCCCACAAGACCCGACATATGCCAGGAACACCCAACAAGACCCATTGTATACTGGGAACACCCTGTAAGATCTGCTGTATACCGGGAACAACCTTCAAGACCTATCATATGCTGGGAACACCCCACGACACCGTACGTATACCAGAAACTCCTCACAAGACTTGCTGTATACCAGAAACACATCACTAGACCAGCTGTATACCGTAAACACCCCACAAGACCTGACGTATATCGGCAACACGCCACAAGACCTGCTGTATACCGGCAACACCCCATAAGACCCGATATATAGCAGGAACACCTTGCCAGATCCAACGTATTCTGTGAACACCCAAGACCTGCCGTATACTGGGAACACCCAACAAGAAATGTTGTATACCAGGAACACCCCATAAGACCCGACGTATACCAGGAACACTCAATGAGTCTAGCTGTAAACAGAGAACATCCCACAAGAAGCAACATATACTGGGAACACCCGACAAGACATCTGTATACCGGCAATACCGCACAAGACATGCTGTATACAGAGAACACCACAGAAGACCAACCATATACCAGAAACACACCACAAGACTCGAAGTATACCACGAACACCCCACAAGACCCATCATATACCAGGAAGAACCCACAAGACCTACCGTACACAGAGAACACCCTACAAGACCTACTGTATACTGGGGACACCCCAGAAGACCTGACATTTTACAGGAACACAAGATCTTCCGTATACCTGTACTATACTGCATGTAGAGGGCTGTTTAGGGGCGCATGCTGTATATAGAGGGGCTGTGTGTTGGCTCATACGGTATATAGGGACTATATATGAGAGCTCATACTGTATGTAGGGTGCTGTTTAGGGACGCATGCTGTATATAGAGGGGTTGTGTGTAGGCTCATACGGTATATAGGGGCTATATATGAGAGCTCATACTGTATGTAGGGAGCTGTTTAGGGGCGCATGCTGTATATAGAGGGGTTGTGTGTAGGCTCATATGGTATATAGGGACTATATATGAGAGCTCATACTGTATGTAGGGTGCTGTTTAGGGGCGCATGCTGTATATAGAGGGGTTGTGTGTAGGCTCATACGGTATATAGGGGCTATATATGAGAGCTCATACTGTATGTAGGGAGCTGTTTAGGGGCGCATGCTGTATATAGAGGGGTTGTGTGTAGGCTCATATGGTATATAGGGACTATATATGAGAGCTCATACTGTATGTAGGGTGCTGTTTAGGGGCGCATGCTGTATATAGAGGGGTTGTGTGTAGGCTCATACGGTATATAGGGGCTATATATGAGAGCTCATACTGTATGTAGGGTGCTGTTTAGGGGCTCATTCTATATATAGGGGGTGTTTGTGGGCTCATACGGTTTATAGGGGGTGTCAGCATACTTCTCGTTTCTCAATATTAAGTGATACAATTAATATTACTATAAAATAATAATTTTATGAATACATTACTATTGAACAAAATTAACCAGTCACGGTCTCTCTTGAGGCCCCTCGGGAAAAGAAATTGCCCCCCTTATTTAAAAAAATTAAACTTAACCCTTTACAAAGCCGCTCATCCTTATGCTTGCTCATCTTTCCTGCTTCCAACTCTAAGGGGTACTTTGCACGCTGCGACATCGCTACTGTGATATCGTCGGGGTCAAACTGAAAGTGACGCACATCCGGCGCCGGTAACGACGTCGCAACGTGTAAAGCCTAGGTGCGCCGATAAATTATCGCAAAAGCGTCGTAAATCGGTTATCTGTGTAGCGTCGTCCATTTTCATAATGTCGCACCAATAGGAGATACGATGTAGTTCCTCGTTCCTGCGGCAGCACACATCGCTGTGTATGAAGCTGCAGGAGCGAGGAACATCTCCTTACCTCCGTACCGCCGGCAATGCGGAAGGAAGGAGGTGGGCGGGATGTTTACGTCATCTCCGCCCCTCCGTTTCTATTGGCCGCCTGCCGTGTGACGTCGCTGTGACGCCACACGACCCGCCCCCTTAGGAAGGAATCGCGTCGCCGGCCAGAGCGACGTCGCAGGGCAGGTATGCGCGTGTGAAGCTGCCGTAGCGATAATGTTCGCTACGGCAGCTATCACAAGATATCGCAGCTGCGATGGGGGCGGGGACTATCGCGCTCGGCATCGCTAGCATCGGCTAGCGATGTTGTAGCGTGCAAAGTACCCCTTACTGTATGGAGGCATAGAGAGGGCACGTGCCCAGGATCAGGTTATGTGATGTTATGGATGCAGCGTATTTTCGCTACGTTCTCCCGTGCAGGAGACTCAAGCGTCTCTGTTCCAGAAATTGCCATGCTGTGGATAGGAAGCCCGCAGCGCAGGTGAGTTTTCACAACGTTAAAAAAAACCACATTGTGCAGGAGATTTCTATAAATCCATCCCCTGTGCTTGTACTGTACAACGCAGCGTAAATCACTGAGCGTCCAAAGCGCTACTAATCCAGATCGTGGGCACCGGCCCCAAGAACTGACGGTTCACTTTCTGCCTGATATATCCAAGTCCTTGGCAAGAACCATTGTCATGAGATAGTCAGTGGCTTTTATGTAATGATTGATCTGTGTTGTGTAGACGTCTTCAGGTCAGATAGGAGGAGGGAGAGCGCTGCCGTGAGCGGATAGCAATGCTCTGCAGCTTACATCAATGTATGTAATGCAATGCTCTGCAGCTTATATCTATATATGTAATGCAATGCTCTGCAGCTTATATCAATATATGTAATGCAATGCTCTGCAGCTTATATCAATGTATGTAATGCAATGCTCTGCAGTAAAAGGATAGCAATGCTGAGAAGTTAGTATCAATATATGCAATGCAATGCTCTGCAGTGTGTATAAATGTATGTAATGCAATGCTCTGCAGCCTATATAAATGTTTGTAATGCAATGCTCTGCAGCTTATGTAAATGTATGTATTGGAATGCTCTGCAGCTTATATAAATGTATGTCATGCAATGCTCTGCAGCTTATGTAAATGTATGTATTGGAATGCTCTGCAGCTTATATAAATGTATGTAATGCAATGCTCTGCAGATTATTACAATGTATGTAATGCAATGCTCTGCAGTTTATATAAATATATGTAATGAAAGGCTCTGCAGGTTGTGTAAATGTATGTAATGCAATGCTCTGCAGCTTATAAATGTATGTAATGCAATGCTCTGCAGATTATATAAATGTATGTAATGCAATGCTCTGCAGCTTATATAAATGTATGTAATGCTTGCTCTGCGGATTATCTCAATGTGAGTAATGGAATGCTCTGCAGCTTGTATAAATGTATGTAATGCAATGCTCTGCAGATTATCTCAATGTATGTAATGCAATGCTCTGCAGATAACCTCAATGTATGTAATGCAATGCTCTGCAGATAACCTCAATGTATGTAATGCAATGCTCTGCAGATTATCTCAATGTATGTAATGCAATGCTCTGCAGATAACCTCAATGTATGTAATGCAATGCTCTGCAGCTTATATAAATGTATGTATTGCAATGCTCTGCAGCTTATATAAATGTATGTATTGCAGTGCTCTGCAGCTTATATAAATGTATGTAATGCAATGCTCTGCAGCTTGTATAAATGTATGTAATGCAATGCTCTGCAGCTTGTATAAATGTATGTATTGCAATGCTCTGCAGATTATCTCAATGTAATGCAATGCTCTGCAGCTTGTATAAATGTATGTATTGCAATGCTCTGCAGCTTGTATAAATGTATGTATTGCAATGCTCTGCAGCTTCTATAAATGTATGTAATGCAATGCTCTGCAGCTTGTATAAATGTATGTATTGCAATGCTCTGCAGATTATCTCAATGTATGTAATGCAATGCTCCGCAGCTTATATAAATGTATGTATTGCAATGCTCTGCAGCTTATATAAATGTATGTAATGCAATGCTCCGCAGCTTATATAAATGTATGTATTGCAATGCTCTGCAGCTTATATAAATGTATGTATTGCAATGCTCTGCAGCTTATATAAATGTATGTATTGCAATGCTCTGCAGCTTATATAAATGTATGTATTGCAATGCTCTGCAGCTTATATAAATGTATGTAATGCAATGCTCTGCAGCTTGTATAAATATATGTATTGCAATGCTCTGCAGATTATCTCAATGTATGTAATGCAATGCTCTGCAGCTTGTATAAATGTATGTATTGCAATGCTCTGCAGCTTGTATAAATGTATGTATTGCAATGCTCTGCAGCTTATATAAATGTATGTAATGCAATGCTCCGCAGCTTATATAAATATATGTATTGCAATGCTCTGCAGATTATCTCAATGTATGTAATGCAATGCTCTGCAGCTTGTATAAATGTATGTATTGCAATGCTCTGCAGCTTATATAAATGTATGTATTGCAATGCTCTGCAGCTTGTATAAATGTATGTAATGCAATGCTCTGCAGCTTGTATAAATGTATGTATTGCAATGCTCTGCAGCTTGTATAAATGTATGTAATGCAATGCTCTGCAGCTTGTATAAATGTATGTATTGCAATGCTCTGCAGCTTATATAAATGTATGTAATGCAATGCTCTGCAGCTTATATAAATGTATGTATTGCAATGCTCTGCAGCTTATATAAATGTATGTAATGCAATGCTCCGCAGCTTATATAAATATATGTATTGCAATGCTCTGCAGATTATCTCAATGTATGTAATGCAATGCTCTGCAGCTTGTATAAATGTATGTATTGCAATGCTCTGCAGCTTGTATAAATGTATGTATTGCAATGCTCTGCAGCTTGTATAAATGTATGTAATGCAATGCTCTGCAGCTTGTATAAATGTATGTAATGCAATGCTCTGCAGCTTGTATAAATGTATGTATTGCAATGCTCTGCAGCTTGTATAAATGTATGTAATGCAATGCTCTGCAGCTTGTATAAATGTATGTAATGCGATGCTCTGCAGTTTGTATAAATGTATGTATTGCAATGCTCTGCAGCTTGTATAAATGTATGTAATGCAATGCTCTGCAGCTTGTATAAATGTATGTAATGCGATGCTCTGCAGTTTGTATAAATGTATGTAATGCAATGCTCTGCAGCTTGTATAAATGTATGTAATGCGATGCTCTGCAGTTTGTATAAATGTATGTAATGCAATGCTCTGCAGCTTGTATAAATGTATGTAATGCGATGCTCTGCAGTTTGTATAAATGTATGTATTGCAATGCTCTGCAGCTTGTATAAATGTATGTAATGCAATGCTCTGCAGATTATCTCAATGTATGTAATGCAATGCTCTGCAGCTTATATAAATGTATGTAATGCAATGCTCTGCAGCTTGTATAAATGTATGTAATGCAATGCTCTGCAGCTTGTATAAATGTATGTAATGCAATGCTCTGCAGTTTGTATAAATGTATGTATTGCAATGCTCTGCAGTTTGTATAAATGTATGTATTGCAATGCTCTGCAGCTTGTACACGATGCACACAGGCTCACATTGTGTATCATTACCATGGCATACATGTGTCGCCCGCAGCCATATCCAGCACCTGCACGATGTAGGCGGCACATCAGGACCCTGGAGAGCGACCTGCCTGCGCGCTCCCGCGCTAACAAGAGTCCGGGGGCGCGCCTGGCAGGTGAACCTCAGCACAATATGTGGCAGCCGTAGAGGAGGGGGAGACTGTCAGGAGCCCAGTCCTGTGCCGGTGCAGGTAAGAGGGGGGGCTGGGCTGAGCCTGCTGCATGCCAGGCTGTGGTGCTGGAGGGGTTAACCTCCCAGTGTCCCCAGTCTTCCCCTTGACCTTATCAGGATGCAATATCCATACAGAGGAGGGCAAAGCCATGCATGCCTGATCAGCGCGAGGAGGCTCAGCAGCTCCGAGCACCCTGTGCACAGAGAGCCGGGCTGCAGTGCACCTCTGCCCAATCTGGAGGCTCCTTAACCAGTGAGTGTCCGGCTGCACATGTGTGGGGGGATCATCATGCACCAATGCAGAAGCTGCTAATCCCTGTGTGCTCTGCAGGTCTCTTGCCTGGATGCCTCAGCTCCATGAAAGATGTGTTATGGAATGAGAGGAGGATGGAGAGCAGCAGATCCATTCCAGGGTCATCGGCGACCACAGGCGGTGCTGGCCCTGCTCCTCTGGGTCCAGGTCTCCCTCTGCTTCGGTCCAGTGCAGCTGTCAGTGGGTAAGTGACGGACCAGCGTCTGAATGTGGCCAAAGCCTATGGTGGCAGCGGCTGAGACCAGGTACATGGCTGCTCTGGGGGCGCTCAGCACATGGGGACAGGACGTTCCTCCACTGCTTGTCAGATTACAGTGCCGGGGTGACACCAGGGAGCAATAGATAGAAATGAAGAGTACAGAGTATGGAGAGAGGATAACCTGCAGGTACAGATGATGGCAGGTGATGGTGAAGAGTATGGAGAGAGGATAACCTGCAGGTACAGATGATGGCAGGTGATGGTGAAGAGTATGGAGAGAGGATAACCTGCAGGTACAGATGATGGCAGGTGATGGTGAAGAGTACAGAGTATGGAGAGAGGATAACCTGCAGGTACAGGTGATGGCAGGTGATGGTGAAGAGTATGGAGAGAGGATAACCTGCAGGTACAGATGATGGCAGGTGATGGTGAAGAGTATGGAGAGAGGATAACCTGCAGGTACAGATGATGGCAGGTGATGGTGAAGAGTACAGAGTATGGAGAGAGGATAACCTGCAGGTACAGGTGATGGCAGGTGATGGTGAAGAGTATGGAGAGAGGATAACCTGCAGGTACAGGTGATGGCAGGTGATGGTGAAGAGCACAGAATATGGAGAGAGGATAACCTGCAGGTACAGATGATGGCAGGTGATGGTGAAGAGTATGGAGAGAGGATAACCTGCAGGTACAGGTGATGGCAGGTGATGGTGAAGAGTACAGAGTATGGAGAGAGGATAACCTGCAGGTACAGATGATGGCAGGTGATGGTGAAGAGTATGGAGAGAGGATAACCTGCAGGTACAGGTGATGGCAGGTGATGGTGAAGAGTACAGAGTATGGAGAGAGGATAACCTGCAGGTACAGATGATGGCAGGTGATGGTGAAGAGTATGGAGAGAGGATAACCTGCAGGTACAGATGATGGCAGGTGATGGTGAAGAGTATGGAGAGAGGATAACCTGCAGGTACAGATGATGGCAGGTGATGGTGAAGAGTACAGAGTATGGAGAGAGGATAACCTGCAGGTACAGGTGATGGCAGGTGATGGTGAAGAACACAGAGTATGGAGAGAGGATAACCTGCAGGTACAGATGATGGCAGGTGATGGTGAAGAGTATGGAGAGAGGATAACCTGCAGGTACAGGTGATGGCAGGTGATGGTGAAGAGTACAGAGTATGGAGAGAGGATAACCTGCAGGTACAGATGATGGCAGGTGATGGTGAAGAGTATGGAGAGAGGATAACCTGCAGGTACAGGTGATGGCAGGTGATGGTGAAGAGTATGGAGAGAGGATAACGTGCAGGTACAGATGATGGCAGGTGATGGTGAAGAGTATGGAGAGAGGATAACCTGCAGGTACAGATGATGGCAGGTGATGATGAAGAGTATGGAGAGAGGATAACCTGCAGGTACAGATGATGGCAGGTGATGGTAACGAGTATGGAGAGAGGATAACCTGCAGGTACAGATGATGGCAGGTGATGGTGAAGAGTATGGAGAGAGGATAACCTGCAGGTACAGATGATGGCAGATGATGGTGAAGAGTATGGAGAGAGGATAATCTGCAGGTACAGATGATGGCAGGTGATGGTGAAGAGTATGGAGAGAGGATAACCTGCAGGTACAGGTGATGGCAGGTGATGGTGAAGAGTATGGAGAGAGGATAATCTGCAGGTACAGATGATGGCAGGTGATGGTGAAGAGTATGGAGAGAGGATAACCTGCAGGTACAGATGATGGCAGGTGATGGTGAAGAGTACAGAGTATGGAGAGAGGATAACCTGCAGGTACAGGTGATGGCAGGTGATGGTGAAGAACACAGAGTATGGAGAGAGGATAACCTGCAGGTACAGATGATGGCAGGTGATGGTGAAGAGTATGGAGAGAGGATAACCTGCAGGTACAGGTGATGGCAGGTGATGGTGAAGAGTACAGAGTATGGAGAGAGGATAACCTGCAGGTACAGATGATGGCAGGTGATGGTGAAGAGTATGGAGAGAGGATAACCTGCAGGTACAGGTGATGGCAGGTGATGGTGAAGAGTATGGAGAGAGGATAACGTGCAGGTACAGATGATGGCAGGTGATGGTGAAGAGTATGGAGAGAGGATAACCTGCAGGTACAGATGATGGCAGGTGATGATGAAGAGTATGGAGAGAGGATAACCTGCAGGTACAGATGATGGCAGGTGATGGTAACGAGTATGGAGAGAGGATAACCTGCAGGTACAGATGATGGCAGGTGATGGTGAAGAGTATGGAGAGAGGATAACCTGCAGGTACAGATGATGGCAGATGATGGTGAAGAGTATAGAGAGAGGATAACCTGCAGGTACAGATGATGGCAGGTGATGGTGAAGAGTATGGAGAGAGGATAACCTGCAGGTACAGATGATGGCAGGTGATGGTGAAGAGTATGGAGAGAGGATAACCTGCAGGTACAGATGATGGCAGATGATGGTGAAGAGTATAGAGAGAGGATAACCTGCAGGTACAGATGATGGCAGGTGATGGTGAAGAGTATGGAGAGAGGATAACCTGCAGGTACAGATGATGGCAGGTGATGGTGAAGAGTATGGAGAGAGGATAACCTGCAGGTACAGATGATGGCAGGTGATGGTGAAGAGTATGGAGAGAGGATAACCTGCAGGTACAGATGATGGCAGGTGATGGTGAAGAGTATGGAGAGAGGATAACCTGCAGGTACAGATGATGGCAGGTGATGGTGAAGAGTATGGAGAGAGGATAACCTGCAGGTACAGATGATGGCAGGTGATGGTGAAGAGTATGGAGAGAGGATAACCTGCAGGTACAGATGATGGCAGGTGATGGTGAAGAGTATGGAGAGAGGATAACCTGCAGGTACAGATGATGGCAGATGATGGTGAAGAGTACAGAGTATGGAGAGAGGATAACCTGCAGGTACAGATGATGGCAGGTGATGGTGAAGAGTATGGAGAGAGGATAACCTGCAGGTACAGATGATGGCAGGTGATGGTGAAGAGTATGGAGAGAGGATAACCTGCAGGTACAGATGATTGCAGGTGATGTGTACATATCCTTTGCTATTGTGTTCTGGGGTCATGTAGTAAAGTAAGATGTGAGATACCTGGGTGAGGACAGCATAGAGGTAAGCTCAGTGTCTGATCAGTGGTCTCTGGTTATTACGAGTATGTATTAATTATAATGTAACACTACACAGCTTCTCATGTCACCTAATACCGTACTACCGCCTGGTGTCTCAGTAAGCGACATGCTGTCCATATTATACTTATTTATTGCATCTATCTATCTATCTATCTATCTATCCCTCTATCTATCTATCTATCTATCTATCTATCTATCTATCTATCTATCTATCTATCTCTCCATCCCTCCATCCATCTATCTATCTATCTATCTATCTATCTATCTATCTATCCCTCTATCTATCTCTCTATCTATCCCTCTATCTATCTATCTATCTATCTATCCCTCTATCTATCTATCCCTCTATCTATCTATCTATCCCTCTATCTATCTATCTATCATCTATCTATCTATCTATGTATCCCTCTATCTAGCTATCCCTCTATCTATCTATCTCTCTATCTATCCCTCTATCTATCTATCTATCCCTCTATCTATCTATCTATCTATCTATCTATCTATCTGTCAGAAAAAAAGTTTCAGCTACACACTGAAATGCCAAAGTTTTCAACTACTAAAAAAGATCTAATAAAAATGTAAGATGTTTTGCATATAAAAATGGCCATTTTCATACCTGCCCAGTAGCCACATCACGGCAATCTCATTATACTGGGTCCTATTCTTTCTTTCTGCCTCTAACTGTTTGGGCGAAGATAGACCCACTACTAAATAATAAAAGCACCTGGGGCTAATGGGGAAGGGGATGGGGGTTTAGGTGCATAGTCAGTCAAATGGACTATCTATCTATCCCTCTATCTATCTATCTATCTATCTATCTATCTATCTATCAATCATCTATCTATCTATCCCTCTATCTATCCATCTATCTATCTATCCCTCTATCTATCCCTCTATTTATCTATCCCTCTATCTATCTATCTATCTATCTATCTATCTATCTATCTATCTATCTATCTATCTATCCCTCTATCTATCTATCTAACATCTATCTATCCCTCTATCTATCTATCCCTCTATCTATCTATCTATCCCTCTATCTATCTAACATCTATCTATCCCTCTATCTATCTATCTATCCCTCCCTCTATCTATCTATCTATCTATCTATCTATCTATCTATCTATCTATCTATCCCTCTATCTATCTATCTATCTATCCCTCTATCTATCTATCTATCTATCTATCTATCTATCTATCCCTCTATCTATCTATCTATCTATCTATCTATCCCTCTATCTATCCCTCTATCTATCTATCTCTCTATCTATCTATCTATCCCTCTATCTATCTATCTATCATCTATCTATCCCTCTATCTATCTATCTATCTATCTATCTATCTATCTATCTATCCATCTATTCCCTCTATCTATCTATCTATCTATCTATCCATCTATCTATCCCTCTATCTATCTATCTCTCTATCTATCTATCTATCCCTCTATCTATCTATCTATCAATCATCTATCTATCCCTCTATCTATCTATCTATCTATCTATCTATCAATCATCTATCTATCCCTCTATCTATCTAGTGGTAGCTGTTGAGAAAATAAGCTATTAGGGTACGCGTCCACCATCGTGACACGTTGCGATCTAGACTCAGAGTGGCTTCAGGATCAGGGTTCTTGGCGCAGCGTTTTTTCGCTCTGTTCTCCCGCTGAGAACACTCGTGTCTCCACAACCATAAATTGACATGCTGCAGCTCGGAAAACCGCAGCCACATGTCAGTTTACGCTGCGGGAAAAAGAAGCACCGTGGACATGAGATTTGTAAATATCATCCACTGTGCTTGTACTGTACAACGCAGCGTTCGGATGCAGGGAAAGGATGCTGCGTCCAAAACGCTACTATTCCTGATTTTGGGCATGCACCCTTATGTGGTTTCCATTGGAATCAGTGGCATTTAATGGTAGATCAGTGGATACTAAAACCCTTCTTGATGGGGGTCCTTAACAATGAGTGTGTCGATGAGTGGATGTGCACACTACAGGTATAGAGCCGGATCCAGAGCTGTAGTATATGTCCAGCTCCGGAGCTGTGGTATATGTTTGACTCCGCAGCTGTGGTATATGTCTGACTCCAGAGTTGTTGTATATGTCTGACTCCGGAGCTGTGGTATATGTCGGGCTCTGGAGCTGTGGTATATGTCTAACTCCAGAGCTGTGATATATGTCTGACTCCAGAGCTGTGATATATGTCTGACTCCGGAGCTGTGGTATATGTCTGCCTCCGGAGCTGTGGTATATGTCTGCCTCCGGAGCTGTGGTATATGTCTGACTCCGGAGCTGTGGTATATGTGGGGCTTTGAAGCTGTGGTATATGTCTGACTCTGGAGCTGCGGTATATGTCTGACTCCAGTGCTGTGGTATATGTCTGACTCCGGAGCTGTGGTATATGTCTGACTTCGGAGCTGTGGTATATGTCGGGCTTTGGAGCTGTGGTATATGTCTGACTCTGGAGCTGTGGTAAATGTCTGACTCCGGAGCTATGGTATATGTCTGACTCCGGAGCTGTGTTATATGTCTGACTCCAGTGCTGTGGTATATGTCTGACTCCGGAGCTGTGGTATATGTCTGATTCCGGAGCTGTGGTATATGTCTGACTCCGGAGCTGTGGTATATGTCTGACTCCGGAGCTGTGGTATATGTCTGACTCCGGAGCTGTGGTATATGTCTGACTCCGCAGCTGTGGTATATGTCTGACTCCAGAGTTCGAGCTGTGGTATATGTCTGATTCCGGAGCTGTGGTATATGTCTGACTCTGGAGCTGTGGTATATGTCTGACTCCGGAGCTGTGGTATATGTCTGACCCCAGAGCTGTGGTAAATAGATATGACTTCGGAGCTGTATTATATGTCTGACTCCGAAGCTGTGGTATATGTCTGACTCCAGAGCTGTGGTATATGTCTGACTCCGGAGCTGTGGTATATGTCTGACTCCGGAGTTGTGTTATAAGTCTGACTCCTGAGCTGTGGTATATGTCTGACTCCGGAACTATGGTATATGTCTGACTCCGGAGCTGTGGTATATGTCTGACTCCGGAGCTGTGGTATATGTCTGACTCCGGAGCTGCATTATATGTCTGACTCCTGAGCTGTGGTATATGTCTGACTCCGGAGCTGTGGTATATATTTGACTTCGGAGCTGTGGTATATGTCTGACTTCGGAGCTGTGGTATATGTCTGACTCCAGAGCTGTGTTATATGTCTGACTCCGGAGCTGTGGCATATGTCTGCCTCCGGAGCGGTTGTATATGTCTTACTCCGAAGCTGTGGTATATGTCTGACTCCGGAGCTGTGGTATATGTCTGACTTCGGAGCTCTGGTATATGTCGGTCTTTGAAGCTGTGGTATATGTCTGACTCTGGAGCTGTGGTATATGTCTGACTCCAGTGCTGTGGTATATGTTTGACTCCGGAGCTGTGGTATATGTCTGACTTCGGAGCTGTGTTATATGTCTGACTCCTGAGCTGTGGTATATGTCTGACTCCGGAACTATGGTATATGTCTGACTCCGGAGCTGTGGTATATGTCTGACTCCGGAGCTGTGGTATATGTCTGACTCCGGAGCTGCATTATATGTCTGACTCCTGAGCTGTGGTATATGTCTGACTCCGGAGCTGTGGCATATGTCTGCCTCCGGAGCGGTTGTATATGTCTTACTCCGAAGCTGTGGTATATGTCTGACTCCGGAGCTGTGGTACATGTCTGACTTCGGAGCTCTGGTATATGTCGGTCTTTGAAGCTGTGGTATATGTCTGACTCTGGCGCTGTGGTATATGTCTGACTCCAGTGCTGTGGTATATGTCTGACTCCGGAGCTGTGGTATATGTCTGACTTTGGAGCTGTGGTATATGTCGGGCTTTGGAGCTGTGGTATATGTCTGACTCTGGAGCTGTGTTATATGTCTGACTCCAGAGCTGTGGTATATGTCTGACTCCGGAGCTGTGGTATATGTCTGACTCCGCAGCTGTGGTATATGTCGGGCTCTGGAGCTGTGGTATATGTCTGACTCCAGAGCTGTGTTATATGTCTGACTCCGGAGCTGTGGTACATGTCTGCCTCCGGAGCTGTTGTATATGTCTTACTCCGAAGCTGTGGTATATGTCTGATTCCGGAGCTGTGGTATATGTCTGACTTCGGAGCTCTGGTATATGTCGGGCTTTGAAGCTGTGGTATATGTCTGACTCTGGAGCTGTGGTATATGTCTGACTCCAGTGCTGTGGTATATGTCTGACTCCGGAGCTGTGGTATATGTCTGACTTCGGAGCTGTGGTATATGTCGGGCTTTGGAGCTGTGGTATATGTCTGACTCTGGAGCTGTGGTATATGTCTGACTCCAGAGCTGTGGTATATATCTGACTCCAGAGCTGTGGTATATGTCTGACTCCGGAGCTGAGGTATATGTCTGACTCCGGAGCTGTAGTATATGTCTGACTCCGGAGCTGTGGTATATGTCAGGCTCCGGAGCTGTGGTATATGTCTGACTCCGGAGCTGTGGTATATTTCGGGCTCTGGAGCTGTGGTATATGTCTAACTCCAGAGCTGTGGTATATGTCTGACTCCGGAGCTGTGGTATATGTCGGACTCTGGAGCTGTAGTATATGTCTGACTCCGGAGCTGTGGTATATGTCTGACTCCGGAGCTGTGGTATATGTCTGACACCGGAGCTGTAGTATATGTCTGACTCCGGAGCTGTGGTATATGTCGGGCTCTGGAGCTGTGGTATATGTCTAACTCCAGAGCTGTGGTATATGTCTGACTCTGGAGCTACGGTATATGTCTGACTCCGGAGCTGTGGTTTATGTCTGACTCCGGAGCTGTGGTATATGTCTGTCTCTGGAGCTGTGGTATATGTCTGACTCTGGAGCTACGGTATATGTCGGGCTCTGGAGCTACGGTATATGTCTGACTCCGGAGCTGTGGTATATGTCTGACTCCGGAGCTGTGGTATATGTCTGACTCTGGAGCTACGGTATATGACTGACTCCGGAGCTGTGGTATATGTCGGGCTCTGGAGCTGTGGTATATGTCTGACTCTGGAGCTACGGTATATGTCTGACTCCGGAGCTGTGGTATATGTCGGGCTCTGGAGCTGTGGTATATGTCTGACTCCGGAGCTGTGGTATATGTCTGACTCCGGAGCTGTGGTATATGTCTGACTCCGGAGCTACGGTATATGACTGACTCCGGAGCTGTGGTATATGTCGGGTTCTGGAGCTGTGGTATATGTCTGACTCCGGAGCTGTGGTATATGACTGACTCCGGAGCTGTGGTATATGTCTGACTCCGGAGCTGTGGTATATGTCTGACTCCGGAGCTGTGGTATATGTCTGACTCCGGAGCTGTGGTATATGTCTGACTCTGGAGCTACGGTATATGTCTGACTCCGGAGCTGTGGTATATGTCGGGCTCTGGAGCTGTGGTATATGTCTGACTCCGGAGCTGTGGTATATGTCTGACTCCGGAGCTGTGGTATATGTCTGACTCCGGAGCTACGGTATATGACTGACTCCGGAGCTGTGGTATATGTCGGGTTCTGGAGCTGTGGTATATGTCTGACTCCGGAGCTGTGGTATATGTCTGACTCCGGAGCTGTGGTATATGTCGGGCTCTGGAGCTGTGGTATATGTCTGACTCCGGAGCTGTGGTATATGTCTGACTCCGGAGCTGTGGTATATGTCGGGTTCTGGAGCTGTGGTATATGTATGACTCCGGAGCTGTGGTATATGTCTGGCACCCAAGTTTAACTATGGAGATTAGGGCTAGTTGTCATCTTAGCAGTGTAATCTCTTAGCTGTTGCTGAAATGGGGAGGAAACCATTAAATGACAAATTCAATGCTTCTATAGGGTATTTCTATGGCTAATTATTGTACGTAATGGTTACAGTATCAGATATATTTTATCTATTTTCCCGGCTTTTATATTTAGTTGATGTGTGTGAGCAAAAATTACTTAGGCCCCAGTAATATGGCATTGTTGCCTATAGCAACCAATCAGAACTCAGCTTTCATTTCAGATTCTGCTGTTGAAATATGAAAGCTGAGGTCTGATTGGTTGCTATGGACAACCAAAACAGTTGATAAACGAGGCCTAATTGATTTTTGATAAAATACATCCCTTTAATCTGAAAATAAACGTTATATGATGCTCTATTTTATCTGCTTTTACCCCATTTGTGTCCTGTTTGTATTGTACATCAGTCCCCTTCAACTAAATGCAGCTGAGCTTCAATACCAGACACAACCGATGGGCAAGAATGGGGCCATTTCTGGCCAAAAAAACCTGCCAGGCCTTGTTCTTTAATGCTCCTATTTAAACCTTCATTCATGTTCACGATAACATGTACACAGCCCCAGTGTTTTATACTGTGAGTATTTCCTGGGATTTTCCTTGTAACACATCAAATGATTTATTGAGTCGCTAATTAAAAAACAGTGTGAGGAACGTCTGCAGAACGTGATGAGTTTCCTCCTGGTGCTTTCCATAGGGAGGCCCTCAGGTCGGTGTGTAATGCAGAGTATGGCCGCCTGTCAACTAACAGGTGTGATCTCAATGAATGAATAAATGAACTCATAGTGATCCGATCGTGTACTGACTACTGGATGTCTCAGGAAGAATGCAAATGATAACCACTGAGCAGCCAGAACATTAAAATCACTGACAGGTGACGCGAGTAACATGGTATGAGAGATCAGTCAGATTTTGCATCTAATCTGTTAGAACTAGAAACATGACCGATCGTCAGGATGTGAGTGACACTGACGAGACAAAATTTAATGATGGACTTCGAGAATGTCCAAAATGCCTGGCCTTGTGGGATTTTCCTATTATACAGCAGATCTTGTGGGGAGTTCCCAGTATAAATCTGATCTTGTGGGGTGTTCCCAGTATACAGCAGGTCTTTTGGGATGTTCCAGGTATATGTTGGGTCTTGTAGGCTGTTCCTGGCATACAGCAGGTCTTGTAAGGTTTTTCTGGTGTACAGCAGATCTTTTGGGGTGTTCCCAGGATATGGCAGGTCTTTTGGGGTGTTCCAATTACATAGTAGGTCTTGTGGGGTGTTCTCAGTATACAGCAGATCTTGTGGGGTGTTATTGGTATATGGCAGGTCTTATGGGGTGTTCTCAGTATACAGCAGATCTTGTGGGGTGTTATTGGTATATGGCAGGTCTTGTGGGGTGTTCTCAGTATACAGCAGATCTTGCGGGGTGTTATTGGTATATGGCAGGTCTTGTGGGGTGTTCTCAGTATACAGCAGATCTTGTGGGGTGTTATTGGTATATGGCAGGTCTTGTGGGGTGTTCTCAGTATACAGCAGATCTTGCGGGGTGTTATTGGTATATGGCAGGTCTTGTGGGGTGTTCTTAGTGTGGCGCCCCTGACCTGGTCAGGCACCACTGAGTACTGCACCCATGCTGGGGACAGTACAATACAGGTAATCCAGAAGGCTGACAGGGGTGTGGAACACAGGCGCATAGCGATCAGGTCTCACACATGTACCCATGAGAGGACCCCTGGGGATCCCAGGAGGGGGCAAAGCCTATACCTCCACTGGAATAGTGGCAGGGGGTTAAAAGCCTCCATCTCCTCTCAAGGGGTGTGGTGGAGAGTCTGGTTGCTAGGTGGCGTAGGCAAGAACAGGAGAGGAGGAGCAGTGAGTCAGTTAGAGCAGAGAACTCCAGAGGGCTCAGTGAGGAGCAGACCTGTGGGGCTGATGCTGTCTAACAGCGCCCGCGCAGTGACTACAGACGGGGGAGAACGGTCAACTAGGAGTGCTGCCTGAAAGCCAGCTTCAGCTAGAGAGTGCACGGAGTGGGAAGTAAGGAGACTTCTAGAGAGCACCAGGCCCAACCGGGCGGCAGATCCCGAAGCGAGGATAGATTCACCTTTCCCTGCTAAACCTGCCGGTGTGGGGCTCTTACAGCCCACACCACAACAACCAAAAGCCGCAGCCACGTAACCGCAAGTAGGGCCCATAGGTCACAGGAGGCAAGAGGCTGGAGTGGCCTGGCCCGGGGAACAAGCACATGGCACAACAAGAAGGGGAGAGAGGCTTGGAGCATCTTCCCTGGGTGACCCCCATAGGGACTCAAAGTCGGGGTCACCCCAAACCACCAAGGGCTAAGGAAGGCGAGTTTGTAGTCACCCTCATACAGTCAGCCGGAAGGATACCTGGTTCCCACCTGGTTCATCCCAGCTACGCCCGGGTTACTCACCCTGCCACCTGAAGTGAGTAAAAACCCTGAAAGACACTCTGCCTGTGTGTGGTCATTCTGCGACTTGTGGTACTACAGCTTTACAAAGGGCCCTGGGGCTTGCCTCACTCTCAGGAGGCTACTACACCCGACTGCACCCACCATCAGCCCCAGGTGCCTCCTAATCTGCAGTGGCGGTCCCCTCTGACCGCAAATCTGAGAGTGGCGTCACGATCAAAACTGAAGATTCCCTACCTGTGACCAGCACCAGCTACGTGGAGTCCCTGAAGGTATGCACTGATACAACACCTGCGGGGCTTCACATCTGGCGTCACGAACAGGATAAGGACTAGACCTGTCCAGACAGGTGACCATGTGCCTGGGCGGTCCGCTTGAAAAATTGGAAGCGCCGCCATATTGCCACCATGAAAAGCGCGCTGAAAAACAACAGCAGCCCGCGCTGGAAGAAGTTACCGCCCACGAAGAGGTGTGGCTACCCAGAGATCCCCTGCAGGGTTCTGACCTTGCCAGCTATGAGAGTGGAAGCGTCGAGAGACGGCGGGAAGGAAAGGAAGCCACAAGCCTGCTGCTGGGAGAGGAGCTGCTGAAAGAGGCAGAGCAGAAACTGGACAGCTTGTTACAGGAGGCAGCGAAGAGTCCACTGCTGGGAGACCGTGCAGAAGACGGCGCAGAAGAAATGGCGTCTGACCGCAGGAACCCAGAACCAGGCTCCGCTGCCTGGTGGTACCGAGAGCTGGCCCAGTTTTGCAACCGGCTGGAGACCCGGGTCGTGGAGCAGATTCGGGAGGAACGGATGGAACTGCAGGAGATGACCGCGGCGGTTCGGGCCTATGAAGGGAGAGCTGCGCGCCGGGTGTCAGGCGGGACGGCGACGACGCAGACCCCAGTGCTACCAACAACGGGTGAGTCGAATGATGCCCCGGCCCGCGCAAGTGCCCCGACCCCTGCTGCCACGTCCGCGGTCCCTGAAGAGGCGTCCGGTGCGGCGACGCTGAAGCAGGCCGCAGCCACGCCAGGTGCGGCCCTCCAAGCCCCAGCGGCTGCAGCGATGCCCTGCTCGGCCCACCAAGACCCAGTCCCTGCAGCGATGCCCTGCCCGGCCCGCCAAGACCAGGCCGCCGCCATACAGGGCGCGGCCCGCCAAGCCCAGACTGCTGCAGCGACGTCCAGCCCAGCCTGCACAGAGCCCCCTGCAACAGCGACACTGATCCAGGCCGCCGCCATGCCGGGCGCGGCCCGCCAAGACCAGGCCGCCGCCATGCCGGGCGCGGCCCGCCAAGACCAGGCCGCCGCCATGCCAGGCGCGGCCCGCCAAGACCAGGCCGCCGCCATGCCAGGCGCGGCCCGCCAAGACCAGGCCGCCGCCATACAGGGCGCGGCCCGCCAAGACCAGGCCGCCGCCATACAGGGCGCGGCCCGCCAAGACCAGGCCGCCGCCATACAGGGCGCGGCCCGCCAAGACCAGGCCGCCGCCATACAGGGCGCGGCCCGCCAAGAAAAGGCTACCTCAGCATTTACCCCGGCCTGTAAGGCCAGAGCAGACACCGCTCCCCGGTCCACAGAGGTTCCTGATAGGCAGCCCACGGTGGGTGAAGACCCTGCATATTGGCAGATGAGGGCTGACCTGGAGGCCAAATTTCCACAATGGTTGGTGAGCCAGTACATACCCCCTCCGCATACCCCAAAGAGTCTCCTGCTAACTCCTGCAGCAGCTACACCAAGGAGTCCCTCACCTGGGCCGGCCGAAGAGCATCCATCCCCGGCACTGCCACAGCTGGAGTGCCAGGAAGAACTAAGGGGGAGAGGAGGCCAGGAAGCAGAAGGGTTGACTCCGACTCCAGTGTCACCAGTAGCAGTTGTGTATTCAGAGCCGGAAATGCTGCCATACTCCCGCTGGGACGAGGAGGACCTGACCCCCTCTGCAGAAGAAGAGCTGCCTAAGAGCTTCACCTGGGAGCCCACAGGCATGGATCCAGCCCGCAAGACACGGCGCAGAAGAACACAGTTTGCTCCAGCACCACAGTCTCCTGAACAGAGAGCAGTCACCGCCAGAGACCTAAAGGAGAAGCGTTTGTTGAGAGAGTCCAAAGCCCAGGCTAGAGGACCCCTGTGTTATGGCGTAGTGGAAGACTTTAATCTGAAAAGCGGCTATGGATTCATTGTAGCACCAGGAATAAAAGAAGGGATATTTGTAAACCGCAGAGATGTGAACGCTCATCTGCCAAGAGGACACCCTTGCAGAAATCTAAAGATGGGAGATTCCGTTCAGTTCACCCTGCATCAAGGCGAAAGAGGATTGTATGCTCTGGACGTAACGCTATGTCCCAACAAACCCTACAGCCATCCCCTGCAACAAGAAAGACAAGAAAGACAAGAAAGACAAGAAAGACAAGAAAGACAAGAAAGACAAGAAAGACAAGAAAGACAAGATAGAGATAAAGAACCAGATGTAGAAACAGATGAAGACAGAGACAAAGAGCAAGAAAGTCACAGGTGCCAGTGCCCAACGTGCCCTCGCCCTAGTGGAAAAGAGGAGTAAAAAGTAAAGTAAAGGAAAGTAAGAAGTTACTGTTTTGACCAGTTTTGACAAGTTTTGTTTGCAACGTTAAAGAAATGCGCCCACAAAAACTATTGTGAGAAATAAACTTAAGGCTATGAACTTGCTATAGCCACAAACTCTCGCAGTGTAAATAGTTACACCAGTGGCACCACCACCAGGGCCAGCCTGTTTAGGGGCTTGGCTCGTCTGCAACCAGGGGGGCCCGTCCGTAGAAAAGGGCCTTGGCTCACCTGCGACCAGAGAGCACGCCTGTTTATGGGGCCTTGGCTCACCACCACAAAGAGGGTACCTGGTCAGTACCAACTGTGGAGGCCGCCTCTGCATCCTGCCAGAAGAGGCTGAAGGCGCGGATCCACCAGGCCAGGTATACCCTGAAACCACCAGCCCATGAAAGCCGCCTCTACATCCTGCCAGAAGTGGCTGAAGTCGCGGCCAACGGGAGAGGAAGATTGGAGGAAAGGTCTGGGGAAACGGATGGCCCAGACCTGGTTACCAACAGGACCGGTGACCTGCCTCCTGAGAGGGTTTTGGGTGGGTTAACGGACTTGTGGGTGGAGGGTGGTGATGTCTGATACCTGGTGGTTTTAAAAATGTTTTACATGTTTTAATGTTTTATGCATTTTAAAATGTTGTCTTGCAGCCCGAGGACGTGCTGGTGATAACTAAGGGGGAATGTGGCGCCCCTGACCTGGTCAGGCACCACTGAGTACTGCACCCATGCTGGGGACAGTACAATACAGGTAATCCAGAAGGCTGACAGGGGTGTGGAACACAGGCGCATAGCGATCAGGTCTCACACATGTACCCATGAGAGGACCCCTGGGGATCCCAGGAGGGGGCAAAGCCTATACCTCCACTGGAATAGTGGCAGGGGGTTAAAAGCCTCCATCTCCTCTCAAGGGGTGTGGTGGAGAGTCTGGTTGCTAGGTGGCGTAGGCAAGAACAGGAGAGGAGGAGCAGTGAGTCAGTTAGAGCAGAGAACTCCAGAGGGCTCAGTGAGGAGCAGACCTGTGGGGCTGATGCTGTCTAACAGCGCCCGCGCAGTGACTACAGACGGGGGAGAACGGTCAACTAGGAGTGCTGCCTGAAAGCCAGCTTCAGCTAGAGAGTGCACGGAGTGGGAAGTAAGGAGACTTCTAGAGAGCACCAGGCCCAACCGGGCGGCAGATCCCGAAGCGAGGATAGATTCACCTTTCCCTGCTAAACCTGCCGGTGTGGGGCTCTTACAGCCCACACCACAACAACCAAAAGCCGCAGCCACGTAACCGCAAGTAGGGCCCATAGGTCACAGGAGGCAAGAGGCTGGAGTGGCCTGGCCCGGGGAACAAGCACATGGCACAACAAGAAGGGGAGAGAGGCTTGGAGCATCTTCCCTGGGTGACCCCCATAGGGACTCAAAGTCGGGGTCACCCCAAACCACCAAGGGCTAAGGAAGGCGAGTTTGTAGTCACCCTCATACAGTCAGCCGGAAGGATACCTGGTTCCCACCTGGTTCATCCCAGCTACGCCCGGGTTACTCACCCTGCCACCTGAAGTGAGTAAAAACCCTGAAAGACACTCTGCCTGTGTGTGGTCATTCTGCGACTTGTGGTACTACAGCTTTACAAAGGGCCCTGGGGCTTGCCTCACTCTCAGGAGGCTACTACACCCGACTGCACCCACCATCAGCCCCAGGTGCCTCCTAATCTGCAGTGGCGGTCCCCTCTGACCGCAAATCTGAGAGTGGCGTCACGATCAAAACTGAAGATTCCCTACCTGTGACCAGCACCAGCTACGTGGAGTCCCTGAAGGTATGCACTGATACAACACCTGCGGGGCTTCACATTAGTATACGGCAAGTCTTGTGGGGTGTTCCCAGTATAAATCTGATCTTGTGGGTAGTTCCCAGTATAAATCTGTTCTTGTGGGGTGTTCTCAGTATACAGGGGGTTTTGTAGGCTTTTCCCAGTATAAATCTGTTCTTGTGGGGTGTTCCCAGTATAATGCAGGTCTTGTGGGGTGTTCCCAGTATACATTGGGTCTTGTAGGCTGTATCTGGCATATGGCAGGTCTTGTGAGGTTTTCCTGGTGTACAGCAGATCTTTTGGGATTTTACCAGAATATGTCAGGTCTTGTGGACTGTTCCCAGTACACAGCAGGTGTTGTGGGGTTTTCCCAGTACACGACATGTCTTGTGTAGTGTTCCCAGTATAGGGCAGTTCTTGAGGGGTGTTCCCTTTATACAGCAGATCTTGTAGGCTGTTCCACGTATACGGTAGGTCTTTTAGAGTGTTCCTGGTATATGAAAGGTCATGTTGACAGTTTCTAGTAATTGGCAAGTCTTGTTGGGTATTACCGGTATACAGCAGGTCTTGTAGAGAGGTTCCTGGTATCTGACAGGTCTTGTGGGGTGTTGCCAGTATACCGCAGGTCTTGTGGGGTGTTCCTGGTATACAGCACGTCTTGTAGAGAGGTTCCTGGTATCTGAAGGTCTTGTAGGGTGTTCCCGGTATACAGCAGGTCTTGTAGAGAGGTTCCTGGTATCTGACAGGGCTTGTGGGGTGTTGCCAGTATACCGCAGGTCTTGTGGGGTGTTCCTGGTATACAGCACGTCTTGTAGAGAGGTTCCTGGTATCTGAAGGTCTTGTGGGGTGTTCCCGGTATACAGCAGGTCTTGTAGAGAGGTTCCTGGTATCTGACAGGGCTTGTGGGGTGTTGCCAGTATACCGCAGGTCTTGTGGGGTGTTCCTGGTATACAGCACGTCTTGTAGAGAGGTTCCTGGTATCTGACAGGGCTTGTGGGGTGTTTCCCAGTATACGGCACGTCTTGTGGGGTGTTCCTGGTATACAGCAGGTCTTGTGGGGTGTTCCTAGCATCTGACAGGTGTTGTGGGGTGTTCCCAGTATACGGCAGGTCTTGTGGGGGGTGTTCCTGGTATACGGCAGGTCTTGTGGGGTGTTCCTGGTATGTAGCAGGTCTTGTTGGTTGATCCCAGCATGTATTGGTTAGTACCTACTAAACGTTGTACTAGGAAAGAAACCTAGTGAATTGCTGACATTGTTATGGGCGCCTGGACACTGATGTTTGTGGGAAGTGAATATTCTTCTGTTGCTCCTAATGCTAATTTCCTTCCTGCCTGCTGATTGCCTCCATATCGCTATGATGGATGGTGTTACCCTTTATATTATGCTCTTTGATATTCTCCTGTTTTGTCCTTTTGTGGTAATATATTATGAGGTTTGTGTGGACGATTCAGTCCCTGCAGCATTTTATAGAGTATTTCCGGGCAGCTCGTCTGTAGCGTGGGCCTGGCTGCTCCGTCTCCTGCACCGGCTGATGTTTGCCTCTCGAGCCGTGCCACAGTCTGATAACGCCACGTTTGATAATTAGCAGGAGGGAATCTCCTTCTTACATTAATCTTCATGGAGTTAATTTCCTTCTTCTGCCTCTGAACTGTCGCTGCAGAGCAGATCGCTGCCAATTAGTGGGAAAACCTAATGATGAAAAACTGCCAAATTCTGCAAAAGGTTGGAGGATCAGCAAAATGATAAGGGGATGAAACAGCAGAGTAAAAACAACTATCAGCTTCTGCCTGTGGTCCCCGGGCTGCAGGGTGCACTTACAGTCATTGCCGAAAGTGTTATTTCCTTTTTATATATATGTACACAGTGTATGTATATATATATATATACAGTATACAGTATATATTTTGTTATACACGTTTATTTCCTTTGTGTGTTTTGGAACTATACAAAAAAGAGAAAATAGGCAAATTGGACATAATTTCACACAAAAAAAACAAAAATGGGCCGGACAAAATTGTCATCTTTCCAAAATAGTGGGTAAATAACTTTATTTCAGGCATGTGATGGTCTTTCAAACTCTCCTGTTGCAAGTAACATGTGTGGGCAGTAGGAAAATCACACCTGAAACCAGATAAAAAGGAGAGAAGTTGACTCAATATTTGCATTGTGTGTCTGTGTGAATCACACGAAGTATGCAGAAAGGAAAGAGGTGAAGAGAACTGTCTGAGGACATGAGAACCTAAATTGTTGAGAAATATCTACAATCTTAAGGATCACAAATCCATCTCCAGAGATCTTGATGTTCCTTTGTCCACGGTGCACAACATTAATCAATAAGTTTACAATACAAACCATGACAAAAATTGGTCAAAGGTTGAAATACAGGATAGTCCGGATGGTGGATAAGCTCCAGTCAAGTTCCAAAGAAATTCAAGCTGTCCTGCAGGCTCAGGGGCATCAGTGTCAGTGCAAACTATCCGTCCACATTTGAAGGAAATGAAATGAAATGGAGGATGTTTTCTGTCTTTTCGCATGGTATTAAATCCTGACGATAGAGGGGGAGGACTACGCGGAAGATCATGTCACGGTGCCTCCAGATAATTATCAGTGGTCACCTTCACAATAACACCGCCAGCTGTTGAGTGCTGCTATAATATTAGCTAGGACAACGTGTCCTATGGAAACAGTATAGTAACATACGACAGATACATAGGAGCAAATGGGTTCTGTCCTGCTGAGGATTGCTGCACATAACAAAGAACACATTTTACCCCTTTTGCGTTGCAAGATTTTGCCTCCTACAGCCCCATCATAGTAGGGTCTATTTGTGCTAGCTCTTCAACCCCCTTCAGATGACCCTTTCAACAATTTTCCATCCAATGTTTGCAAGCAATGTAGATCCGCAAAAGAGGGGAGTCCTGCCAGAAGGTCTTCATGGCAGCCGCATGGACCAGCTATATGTTCACATGCCCATGCTATAAGTATGGACTAAGGGCTCACATGCCTTCGGGTTTGGCACGCTGCCTATGGATAGGCCATGCCTGTTCTCTAGGGGTAGGGATAATCTTCTCACATCTGTTGTGCCTTCATTTCGACCTTTTGCTACAGATTATCGGTGGGACGGAAGGAACCAACCTAGAACATTATCTACAAGGACATTTTTGGTTTGGGTCCTCTTTTCTCTAAGTACTTTTCTGCCTATACACAGCATTCTGTAAGGCTCATCTACTGGCAAGGTGTATATTCCTGTGGCACGTGGGTGGCACTGGATATGCAAAGCATGTAGCTGAGGATACATATGATGTTGTTGGCACTGTTACTGTGCAGCATGTGATGATACTGTATTTGGGAGCTCTGTGGCTTTTCTATATGGTAGCCTGGACTTACTACCATACAAGATGCTGCGGTGGTCTCTCGATTTGTGTCTGGCACTGTTAGGGGACGGCGAAACCACCTTGAAAATTTGACGGTGCACTGCGTTTACTGCCCCTCTGAAGGTTAGGGCAGAATGTGGCCACGTTTTACTGCTCCTTACAACTGTGCCACAATACACTTGATGGTTACAGATCACACATGGTGACACAACTTGATGGTTGCGGACTACATTGGGTGGCACATTGAACTTGATAGTTATGAAGATAACACAGCACACTTCCAATTCTACTGTCACAGAGAATGGGGACGGCGCAGGGGACAGGGGCTGATAGACTGGCCCTCAGGCTAGGGGTCCCTAGCTATCCCTTATCTCAGAGTTACTTCTGAAGGTGAGGTTATCTGAGCCCTGCTCTTGACCAGCCATGATCTTATATCCCCCAAGGGTGGGCCAGGACAGGAGTGTGATAACACCAACAGAGATAGACAAACAGGGGAAACCAAAACTCTGTCTCACAGCATTCTCACAGGTATAAGACAATAAAGGAATAAGAGGAAAATAAGAGCAGGTAGGAAACAACACCAAGCGCAAAGCAACACAATCACCAGCAGGACTGGGACTCAGCAGCGCACAGACCAACACAGCATAAGACTATAGTCGGCGTGGGAAAACAGATTACACCATCTCAGAAAGGCGATGAGTAAATGTGATAGGTTTCCAACAACTTGTGATCCTAAACGTAACCAGCAGGCTAGTAGAGTTTAACTCTTGCTAGCCTGATCATTAATGAGCACACACAGCTGGTCAATGCCCGAGCCTGTGTAATTCAGAAACACTAGAGAAAGCATAGTGTGGAGTGTCAGAATATATAGTGTGACCAGCGTCTGATGCCGTCATGACACTTGGTGAGGGTTGAACAAAACTCTGTGTGACATCTACTGGGACTACCGGGACTAAAAGAAGATGCACAAATTCACTGAATTAAATCCAAACTGTGCCCAATTGACCAGTGTGAGTCCCTGAGAGGCTTTGTCCTGTTTTATCCTGCTCCGTAATAGACACTTTTTATATTTCTTGCCTATGCCTCCATGGTTCCTTATTATAGATATGCCGCGAAAACCAGACATGTCCATAGTCTGACATTTTACTTGGGTTTGTGCTCAACGGATATGTGGTTTTCTTAGGTAAAATGTACATTCTTGGACTTAATTTTATATTCTGGAAGTTAAGCAGCTTTGTAAACACATTGCATTACTTCTTCTTGATATCATCCCGATATTCAGAGCAGTAATTTCACAACACCTGGAAAGTCTCAGATTAGAAACCTCTACTTTATGCATAATTGCCTCCCGTAATTGGGGAGCGATCTCCGAGTCTCCTGGCAAAGCAAGCAAACGGCTGCCAGCAGCTGCCACGAGAGGCGGCCATTTATTCCAATAGGAGCTGATCTGCCATACTCAGGAGCGGCCACTACACCGCCAGATGGAGCTGAGTGTAAGGACAACGAGCGGGATTAGTGGACCCACTAGACCACAGGGGGGACTCGGGCTTACCCCTTGATGGAAGGGGCTTAACTAAGTGCCCACTGCGAGGTATATGTCAGGTATCTCTCCTAGGGCAGTGATCGGGACTTTGGCAGCTGACCCCTGGGATAGGTGACGGACTCAGGTACAGGCAGGATGACTGAGGCAGGTTGTAAGGACAGGTATGGTGGGCACGGACAGGTACAGGTAGGTATGGGAAGGCAGACTCCGGTACAGGTGACTAACAAAGGGGTAATGGGACTTGATAGCAAGCTAGACAGACTGGAATACTGACTAACTGAATGTGTTGTGCAGGCACATTCCCTAATGGGAGGGTGCCTTAAATACGCAGTGCCTCTCAACCATAGGCTGAGAGGCATTTCTGGAAAATTGTGCGCACGTTCGCCCTAGGTGCACTGTCGGGTTTTATAGGGCCTGGGAGGGGTGGAAAACAGGAGAACATGTAGAGAACAGGACCCGGTCAGGGCGGTGAGTAAGTTGGCGTCCCTGCAAGGACGCCGGCGCTACACTGAGCTGTTCCAGCTTGATACATTCTTTACATCCAGCCGCCACCATGGCAGGTAACAACTGATCGGTTTGGGTGCCGGGTGTTGGACCTCTACCGATCTGATATTGATGACCTCTGCCATAGATAGGGCATCAGGATTTTAGTCCTGTTGCTGCTAAATGGGGGCCACTTTTATTGTCATTATAAGTTGTATCCCCTAGTTAGGAATGTAATTGAGCTCCGTTTTTTTGGACTCTTACTAGTGAAGTATGGCATTAAGACTTTGAGTCATGGAGTGAGTGCGATGAGCGTTTATCAGTGTAAACCATATCCTATTGCTCGGCGCATTGTTCGTTCCTCTGTCGGGCTCTGTGTTATGACAGGGAACGCCTGCAGCAGATTCATCCAAGTGGGTTAAGTGCAGATTACTATGACGTACATATGAGCTAGATCCACAATGTAGAGGGATGAAAAATGGCACATTATAAAATATAAATCTACGTGTAAACAGGTCCCATTCTCATAGAAATCCACTGGTTTCATAAGGTGCAGCTATCTAGTGTTTTATGTAAACAGTGTAGAACTGCATGGTTTTGATGCAATTATACCCCACAATAAGTTAAAAATGTTGTTGGTGCACAAAGGAGTCTAATATGTCCAGGAAATGTCCCAGTTCTCCTGCAATTCACTCCTTTTCAGTGAGTAGTTCCTCTTCATCGGCATTCTGCCAGCACTATAGGTGCTGAAACGTCTTTCTGCAATGGTCAAGTGATTGGTTTATGCTGAAACGAACTCTCTTCTCTGTTATGATTGGAAACAGTTTGCCAAACAAGAGGGAAGGAGCAGAGAAGCGAAAGTCCCACTTCCTATAAAGAGACAAGAACTCGCCCTCACTTCCTGTATAAATAAAGATCTGCCTCTACTTCCTGCAAAGCGACAAAGTCCCATGCCCACTTCCTGTAGAGACAAAAACCTGCCTCCACTTTCCATCAGAAGAGTTCTGCCCCCACTTCCTGTAGCAAACAAAGATCAGCCTCACTTCATGTAGAGACAAAGACTCACTCCTACTTCCTGTAGAGAGACAATGAACTGCCTCACTTCCTGTAGAGAGACAAAGACCTGCCTCTCTTCCTGTAGAGAGACAAAGACCTGCCTCTCTTCCTGTAGAGAGACAAAGACCTGCATCACTTACTGTAGAGAGACAAAGACCTGCCTCTCTTCCTGTAGAGAGACAAAGACCTGCATCACTTACTGTAGAGAGACAAAGACCTGCCTCTCTTCCTGTAGAGAGACAAAGACCTGCATCACTTACTGTAGAGAGATAAAGACCTGCCTCACTTCCTGTAGAGAGATAAGGACCTCCCTCACTTACTGTAGAGAGATAAGGACCTGCCTCACTTCCTGTAGAGAGATAAAGACCTGCCTCACTTCCTGTAGAGAGATAAAGACCTGCATCACTTACTGTAGAGAGATAAAGACCTGCCTCACTTCCTGTAGAGAGATAAAGACCTGCCTCACTTCATGTAGAGAGATAAAGACCTGCCTCACTTACTGTAGAGAGATAAGGACCTGCCTCACTTCCAATAGAGAGACAAAGACCTGCCTCACTTCCAATAGAGAGATAAAGACCTGCCTCACTTCCAATAGAGAGACAAAGACCTGCCTCACATCCAATAGAGAGACAAAGACATGCCTCACTTAGGGGTACTTTACACGCTGCGAAATCGCTACCGATATATCGTCGGGGTCACGTCGTTAGTGACGCACATCCGGCGCCGGTAGCGACATCGCAGCATGTAATACAAATGAGCGACGATTGTAGAGACAAAGACCTGCCTCATTTACTGTAGAGACAAAGTCCCACCACCACTTCCTGTAGAGAGACAAAATCGCACACCCTCACTTACTGTAGCAAGACAGAATCCTACCCCCACTTCTTGTAGAGACAAAGTGGCGCTCTACTTCCGGTACAGAGATAAAGTCCAACCCCCACTTCCTGTACAAGGACTAAGTCCCACCCCAACTTCCTGTACAGAGACAAAATCCCACTCTAGTTCCTGTAGAGAGACAAAATCCTACCCCCACTTCCTGTAGAGGCAAAGTTGCACTCTACTTCCTGTACAGAGACAAAGTCCCACCCCTTTTTCTTGTAGAGAAAGTCCCACCTCCACTTCCTGTAGAGAGATAAAATTCCACCCCACTTCCTGTAGAGAGATAAAGTTCCACCCCCACTTCCTGAAGAGAGATAAAGTCCCACCTCCACTTCCTGTAGAGAGATAAAGTTCCACCCCCACTTCCTATGGAGAGACAAAGTCCAAACCCCGCTTCCTGTTCAAGGACTAAGTCCCATCCCCACTTCCTGTAGAGAGACAAAGTCCCACCTCTACTTCCTATGAAGACAAAGTCCCGCCCCCACTTACTGTAGAGAAATAAAGCCCCGCCCCCACTTCCTGTAGAATGACAAAGTCCTGCCCTCACTTCCTGTAGAGTGACAAAGTCTCGCCCCCACTTACTGTAGAGAGATAAAGTCCCGCCCCCACTTACTGTAGAGAGATAAAGTCCCACCCCCACTTACTGTAGAGAGATAAAGTCCCGCGCCCACTTACTGTAGAGTGACAAAGTCCCGCCCCCACTTCCTGAAGAGAGATAAAATCCCACCTCCACTTCCTATGGAGACAAAGTCCCACCCACACTTACTGTAGAGAGATAAAGCCCCACCCCCACTTCCTTTAGAGTGAAAATGTTCCTCCCCCACTTCCTGTAGAGTGACAATGTTCCTCCCCCACTTCCTGTAGAGTGACAATGTTCCTCCCCCACTTCCTGTAGAGTGACAATGTTCCTCCCCCACTTCCTGTAGAGTGACAATGTTCCTCCCCCACTTCCTGTAGAGTGACAATGTTCCTCCCCCACTTCCTGTAGAGTGACAATGTTCCTCCCCCACTTCCTGTAGAGTGACAATGTTTCTCCCCCACTTCCTGTAGAGGGACAATGTTCCTCCCCCACTTCCTGTAGAGTGACAATGTTTCTCCCCCACTTCCTGTAGAGTGACAATGTTCCTCCCCCACTTCCTGTAGAGTGACAATGTTCCTCCCCCACTTCCTGTAGAGGGACAATGTTCCTCCCCCACTTCCTGTAGAGTGACAATGTTTCTCCCCCACTTCCTGTAGAGTGACAATGTTCCTCCCCCACTTCCTGTAGAGTGACAATGTTCCTCCCCCACTTCCTGTAGAGTGACAATGTTCATCCCCCACTTCCTGTAGAGTGACAATGTTCCTCCCCCACTTCCTGTAGAGTGACAATGTTCCTCCCCCACTTCCTGTAGAGTGACAATGTTCTTCCCCCACTTCCTGTAGAGTGACAATGTTCCTCCCCCATTTCCTGTAGAGTGACAATGTTCCTCCCCCACTTCCTTTAGAGTGAAAATGTTCCTCCCCCACTTCCTGTAGAGTGACAATGCCCCCCCCCCACTTCCTGTAGAGTGACAATGTTCCTCCCCCACTTCCTGTAGAGTGACAATGTTCCTCCCCCACTTCCTGTAGAGTGACAATGTTCCTCCCCCACTTCCTGTAGAGTGACAATGTTCCTCCCCCACTTCCTGTAGAGTGACCCTCCCCCACTTCCTGTAGAGTGACAATGTTCCTCCACCACTTCCTGTAGAGTGACAATGTTCCTCCCCCACTTCCTGTAGAGTGACAATGTTCCTTCCCCACTTCCTGTAGAGGGACAATGTTCCTCCCCCACTTCCTGTAGAGTGACAATGTTCTTCCCCCACTTCCTGTAGAGGGACAATGTTCCTCCCCCACTTCCTGTGATCCTCCTCGGTGTCTGCTGGTATACAGATTACACTTGGCTACAGGCAGTGCACAGCAAATTACACAAATGGGAGACCCCTAGAGGCAGACACTTTGGAATGATGTTTCTGGGATAAAACAACATAATTATTGAACTTCCAAATGCAAGTGGACAGAAATGAGCCGCAATCATGGCGGAGCCCCTGGATGAAAGAGGCGCTGTTTCTTTTTTTCTAATTGCAGAAAAAAGCAAAATGGAAATCTTAGGATCCCTTAGCAAAAGTTGAATTTACCCCCCCCCCCCTCTAAAATAAGTAGTTGGGTACTTACAGTTATCGTCCTAAATTATACTGCCCCTGTTGTGAACCTGTGGCCTCGTGGCTTAGAGCAGCCATATATTCTGCTTCCACTTTAAAGGGGTTTTCCAGGACTTCCCAAAATGTTGGCAATGGAAAGGGATCACTATGAAATAAAGAAGTGTTACTTATCACTCCACTCCCAAACTGCTGAGCTGGTGTCCTCCAGGAAAAGTGGTGACGTCACATCCATCAGTCACGTGACTGCTGAGGCTACGGATTGGCTGCAGGGTCAGGTGACTGATGGACGTGACGTCACCACTTCCGGTTCCTCTCTAAAGAGGCGGGGGATTTCAGAAGTAGGTGACACTTTTTTCTATTTTATACTTATCCCTTCTTTGTGCATGGAAACTCCCTTGATGTACCATGGTGAGTGTTTGTGTCGTGCGGTGTTCAGTGTTTCACTCGTTGGATATCATGGCGGTGTCAGACTCTGTTCACACTGCAGAGTCTGACAAACAGCCTGTGATCCCTTAGTTGCACAGCCTGTCATGGGTGTCGGCTGGTTCTGGCTTCATTGCTCTCCAGTACAGCAGGAGTTAATTCCTGCTGGCTTGTGATTATATGCTGGGAGCTCAGGCTGCTGATCACCAGCTAACTTCACCCTTTATAAGGTTCTGGGGCTGAGTGCCGGATATAGCTTTGCTTCCACGGTTCCTGTAGCTATTCTGTCCTGTGGTGATCTATAAGTTGTGTGTTTCTTTCCTACCCCTTTTGCTTTACTCCCCAGTTCACGTACTGTACCTCCTTGCAGTTTGAGTGCAGTGTATGCAAGTCTTCGTTTACCCTTGTCTGTGCCTATGTGTGGGGTTTTGGTTACTGGGTTTCCTGCCCGCTACCAGGTTTGGGGGGAGTAGTAACAGGGCTCGGATAGGAGACAGGGTCACGATGGGGGCTCGATCCTGGCTACCATCAAGCCTACCTCCGTGATAAGGGACAGCGCAGGTACCCCAGTCGTAGGGTCAGCCTAGGAGACACTGTTCCTTCTGTACATACCCCATGACAGTTTATTGTGTTTCCATTTTCTTCCGCATATTATTTTTTTTTATCAGTTTACTGTTAAATCCTCGTGAACTTCTGTAGCGTTTATACTCAGACTTGCGTGTGAAGGACACTGAACCGGACCCTATGAACATGGAGTTATATAATGTGAAATTCAGCTGCGCTGTCACTTCTCAGTCTTGGAGGTACGGCAGAGGGGAAGGTCAACGGGGACAACTAATGAATGACAAAGCTGCAGCCAAGCGTGACCTCGGGGCCGGCGTTGCGTTGGAGGCCAGAGACGATCACAGCGAACAGTGAAATCAGGAAGACAGTCTGACCTACATCTACTGAACAGTGCGCAAAAAAATGTACTATCCTGTCAACTGTCGTACCACGGAGTATACCGGCGAGGATTTACCACTAACGGGGCCATGCTAGGACAGTGTACCTGATGAGCCGTCACTGGGACTGCGGGACTCAACTCAGCATGCTCAGACCTACCCAGTAGAAATGGATGGAAATGGCGAAAAAAAGTAGTTTTTTTTTCTTTTACGTAAATACAAAAATCATTTTTGCCATCAGGTTACATTCAAAATGTTGCATCATTTGCCTTTTACAGACAGAGCAAGTAAAAACTCTACTATCAGACTGTTACAACGAGCTCACTGATAGATTCTCAGTTACCTCATTCTGCAGCCAGCGGTAAACAGTGCAACACAGAATCTTACTGCAACATTTTTACAAAAACCCAATAGTAAAAATATGTTTTAGCCCCGAAATATCTGCATTTAGATAAAAAAAATTGTCCTCAAAGGCGGGTGACCCCTTTAATTTTTTTTCACCCTGATTCCTTGGATGCAAATTTCTGAGCTACTGAGTGCTTTATAGAGCCTTAACACCACAGGAAGTAAAAACTACGATATAGCTATAGTTACTAAGCTGTAGGGGGAAAAACTGCTAAAACAGCACTCTCCTCTGGCATCACTTCCTGCTCTGCAGCTATGGGTCGAAGTGACAGTGGGAAGAGAGCGTTATTTTAGCAAGTTTTTAATTTGCGTCGGGTAAAAAAAAATTGAAAAGCAGCAGATCAGATGCTGCAGAACAACCAGCTAAATATGGGCGTTACACAGACACTACACCAGCAATAAACTTGGACAATTTTTAATCAATACTAATCAACAATTTAATAGTGAAATTCTGGACATGAAACACCACCAGCAGTGCAACATATCCAGTTCTGGGGATAAAGCCCCTTCTAGAACTGATTTTTATTGGCTGATTGTCACAATGTGTCAAGGGGAATGTACTGGTGGACCAGGGGTTCCTAAACTGGCCCTTAGACTGAAGAACCTGCGCTGTCCCTTATCTCGGAGGTAAGGTTGATAGTAGCTAGGCTTGAACCCCCAACGTGACCCTGTCTCCTGTCTGAGCCCTGATCTTACTCCCCCCACCCTGGGAGCAGGCTGGAAACCCAGTAAGAAATAACCCTGAGAGAGGGGTCGTTCCACTGGGTGTCCAGTGACCGACGCTGGAATTCGGCGCAGTAATCTTCCGCCGGTTGACTTCCCTGTTTAAGAGCTTGGATTTGGATCTTGGACTTGGCTAACAACACTTTATCGGGGTCATCATATATGAGCCCAGGTGGTGAAAAAAAAAATGTCCACCGAACCCAACACAGGGAAGTCAGGGGCAAGGAGAAGGCCCAGGATTGCGGATCACCACTGAGAAGGAAGATGACTATCCCTACCCGTTGGGCCTCATCCCTGGACAAGAGGGGACACAGTCAGAAGTACAAGTTACAGGCCTCCTGGCAAGAGACAAACCGACTGCGATCCCTGGCGAACCGATCAGGAAGCGGCAATTTGGGCTCAGGGTCCCCAGTAACAAATCCTGCCTGCCCAGTAGGTGAAGATTGGGCTTGCTTCCGAACTGCCCCTCTTAGCTCAGCTACCTGAAGAGTTAGCGCCTGCATCTGCTTCGCCAGGCTGGGGACAGGATCCATAACTAAATAGGATTTTGAGGCTAAAGATAATGTCACAGAGAATGTACTGATGGACCAGGGGTTCCTAAACTGGTCCTTAGACTCAAGACCCTGCGCTGCCCCTTATCTCAGGGGTAGGCTTGATGGTCGCCAGGTCCAAACCCAGATCTTATTCCCCCCACCGTGGGAGTGGGCCGGAAACCAAGTAACAAACCCCACAGAACAAACACGGACAATGGAAAACAAAACCTCATACACACTGCACTCACACACAAAGGAGAGACAATAGGAGTACAGGGGAATAAAGAAAAGGGGACCGTTCACACCACACAGAAAAGCAACTGTTGTTCACGAGCTATCTTCGGCAATCTCCTACTACACACCTCAGCCTTAAATAGGAAGAGACCAGCTGTGGATGCCTATCAGCAACCTGGCTCTCAGAAGAGTTGCACATTGTTTCAAAGAAGGATTAACTCCTGTACTGCTGGGAGCAGTGAAACAACTCAGCCGATGCCCAGCAGAGCTGAGCACTTAAAGGTAACCTGTCACCGGATGTTAATAATACTCACCTAACGGTCGGTGCAAAGCAGACTGGTCGGATGGGTGTCTCCATTCTCCTGGTACGCGCCTCCTCTTTCGGCCATCTTCATCCTCCTTCTAAAGCTAGTGTGGATGACACGCTCTACATCATACACACAAACCGACATTCAGGTCCTGGCAGGCGCACTTTGATCTGCTCTGAGTAGGGCAGATCAAAGTATTGTAGTGCGCCTGCGTTGGACCTCAATGTCGGGTAGTGTAGATGATGTAGAATGCGTCATCCACACTAGCTTCAAATGGAGGACAAAGATGGCTGAAAGAGGAGGCATGGACCCGGAGAACGGAGACGCCCATCCGACCAGTCTGCTCTGCATCGACCATTAGGTGAGTATTATAAACATCTGGTGACAGGTTCCCTTTAAGAGAGACCAGGATGCCTGTCGGACTCTGCAATATGAAGAGTCTGATGCTGTAGTAGTAATCCATGTATGGATATCCGGACAGTGCATGACATGATGTGACTGTAGGATAGCGAGGAACAGGGGGCTCCTATACTGTCCCTTACGCTAAGGGACCCTAGGCTATCCCTGACCTCTGGATTACCCCTGAAGGTGGAGACGCCGGAGTCCCGTGCCTTACTGTCCTCCTAACCATATCTAATCTGTTACCCCCTGAAGGAAGGGGCAGGAGTGTGATGGAAACGCAGATTAAAACAAACAGGGGAAAAACAAAACTCAGACACACTGCAAACTCACAGGGATAGACAGTAATAGACTAAGGAAAAAAGCAAGAGCAGAAAGGCAGCAACAAAATGATAACAAGGGTCAACACCACGACCACTCACAGAAATAATGCTCAACAACCAGCAGTAAGTCTATATCACAACACCTCACCAGACCAGTATAGGTAAGCTATAGCTGGCATTAATGGAATAGTCCAGTCAACATATATAGGAGGGAAGCGAACATGACTGGCTTCCCCACATCATTTGATCAAAGAGCCTAACTGTTCTCTTGACCAGATTAAATCTGTTACCCTCTCCCCCAGGGAAGGAAGGCCCAGAAGTGTGATGGAAACACAGATTAACACAAACAGGGAAAAAACAAGACTCAGACACACTACAAACTCACAGGGATACACAGTAAGACTAAGGAGAAAAGAAAGAGCAGGAAGGCAGCAACAAAATGACAACAAGGGTTAACACCACAACCACTCACAGAAATAATGCACAACAACCACCAGTAAGTCTGAATCACACCTCACCAGACCAGTATAGGTAAGCTATAGCTGGCATTAATGGAATAATCCAGTCAGCATATATTGGAGGGGAGTGAACATGACTGGCTCCCTCACAACATGTGATCAAAGAGACTAACAAGCAGTTTAGCAGAGATTAACTCTTGCTAGCTTGCCTAAGTCTTTGGGTCAACACCCATGTCTCCGTGCGCTGATCACAGACATCAGAGACGTTTGCAGGCAGAGTGTTAGAATCTATGGTTTCCACAGATCCTGATGCCTCCATGACATTTAGTGATGCCCATTTAATGACTTATTGTATATAGAGCACCATAGAAGTGAGTATTTAAGAAAACAGAGTGAAAACTAACGTCCCTGACATGTTATATAGCCATAGAGGATCATTTTGACCAATTATTAACATTTGCCCGTGAGCCCCTTTAAATCCCGTTTTCTGGTTCTGGCACAATTCTGTACCTGTGGAATCTGCCATTAACCATTTTATATAAAATCTTCTCAGTAAGATGAGGACTTTGCTTTCTTGGAGGTGTCAACTTAATTTCAGCGCAGAATTACGGAGTGAAAGGGCCTCAGCTGGCGGAGTATTTACCCTGCAATGTCAGAACGCGGGATTCCAGCAAACACATCACTGAAGTGTATAAAAGAAGTGGAAAGATCCAGACTGCGGCGCTGAGAGGTTCAGTGTGTGCAGACGCCCGGGGTGAAACATCAACTTCTGACTTACCATCAAACCGCCTCATTCATAGTGGGGACGCTCGGCCCCGTGGGCCATGCTTTATAGAGAGAATGAAGAAAAGGCCTAAATGTAATATCCAAGCTCACATCCATAAAATAGCTCAGTGTGCACATGTATGGAAAAGATACAGTATACAACAACATATCCTTAAAGGAAGCCTATTAGATAGATACACATTGTCTTCTTCCTTCCTAACATTTTCTTTCCATGCTTGCCAGGTGGGTCTCTGCTGGGCCATGTTCTCTGATCCAATCATAATTTTTCTCCTTTTTTGTGTTTCCCCTATTCTATTTCTTTAAAATAGAGTTAAAAACTGCAGCTGCATCCCCCTCCTCCCCTCCTCCATGTCTTCTATTTATGGTATTACACTTGATAGATTACTTTGGGGCTGAGAAGGCTGGAAACAATTACAGAAAGAGTTCAAAAATAAAAAGGGGGAACTACAAGCATCTGTAGGATGATATATCTTGTATTATCCCTGCACTGTGATATTACTGTGTGTATTACCCCTGTACTGTGACATCACTGTGTGTATTATCCCTGTACTGTGACATCACTGTGTGTATTATCCCTGTACTGTGACATCACTGTATGTATTATCCCTGTACTGTGACATCACTGTGTGTATTATCCCTGTACTGTGACATCACTGTGTGTATTATCCCTGTACTGTGACATCACTGTGTGTATTATCCCTGTACTGTGACATCACTGTGTGTATTATCCCTGTACTGTGACATCACTGTGTGTATTATCCCTGTACTGTGACATCACTGTATGTATTATCCCTGTACTGTGACATCACTGTGTGTATTATCCCTGTACTGTGACATCACTGTGTGTATTATCCCTGTACTGTGACATCACTGTGTGTATTATCCCTGTACTGTGACATCACTGTGTGTATTATCCCTGTACTGTGACATCACTGTATGTATTATCCCTGTACTGTGACATCACTGTGTGTATTATCCCTGTACTGTGACATCACTGTGTGTATTATCCCTGTACTGTGACATCACTGTGTGTATTATCCCTGTACTGTGACATCACTGTATGTATTATCCCTGTACTGTGACATCACTGTGTGTATTATCCCTGTACTGTGACATCACTGTGTGTATTATCCCTGTACTGTGACATCACTGTATGTATTATCCCTGTACTGTGACATCACTGTGTGTATTATCTCTGTACTGTGACATCACTGTATGTATTATCCCTGTACTGTGACATCACTGTGTGTATTATCCCTGTACTGTGACATCATTGTGTGTATTATCCCTGTACTGTGACATCACTGTGTGTATTATCCCTGTACTGTGACATCACTGTGTGTATTATCCCTGTACTGTGACATCACTGTGTGTATTATCCCTGTACTGTGACATCACTGTGTGTATTATCCCTGTACTGTGACATCACTGTGTGTATTATCCCTGTACTGTGACATCATTGTGTGTATTATCCCTGTACTGTGACATCACTGTGTGTATTATCCCTGTACTGTGACATCACTGTGTGTATTATCCCTGTACTGTGACATCTCAGTGTGTATTATCCCTGTATTGTGACATCACTGTGTGTATTATCCCTGTACTGTGACATCACCGTGTGTATTATCCCTGTACTGTGACATCACTGTGTGTATTATCCTGTACTGTGACATCGCTGTGTGTATTATCCCTGTACTGTGACATCACTGTGTGTATTATCCCTGTACTGTGACATCATTGTGTGTATTATCCCTGTACTGTGACATTACTGTGTGTATTATCCTGTACTGTGACATCACTGTGTGTATTATCCCTGTACTGTGACATCACTGTGTGTGTTATCCCTGTACTGTGACATCACTGTGTGTATTATCCCTGTACTGTGACATCACTGTGTGTATTATCCCTGTACTGTGACATCACTGTGTGTATTATCCCTGTGCTGTGACATCACTGTGTGTATTATCCCTGTGCTGTGACATCACTGTGTGTATTACCCCTGTACTGTGACATCACTGTGTGTATTATCCCTGTGCTGTGACATCACTGTGTGTATTATCCCTGTGCTGTGACATCATTGTGTGTATTATCCCTGTGCTGTGACATCACTGTGTGTATTACCCCTGTACTGTAACATCACTGTGTGTATTATCCCTGTATTGTGACATCACTGTGTGTATTATCCCTGTATTGTGACATCACTGTGTGTATTATCCCTATACTGTGACATCATTGTGTGTATTATCCCTGTACTGTGACATCACTGTGTGTATTATCTCTGTACTGTGACATCACTGTGTGTATTATCCCTGTACTGTGACATCACTGTGTATATTATCTCTGTACTGTGACATCACTGTGTGTATTATCTCTGTACTGTGACATCACTGTGTGTATTATCTCTGTACTGTGACATCATTGTGTGTATTATCCCTGTACTGTGACATCACTGTGTGTATTATCCCTGTACTGTGACATCACTGTGTGTATTATCTCTGTACTGTGACATCACTGTGTGTATTATCCCTGTACTGTGACATCACTGTGTATATTATCTCTGTACTGTGACATCACTGTGTGTATTATCTCTGTACTGTGACATCATTGTGTGTATTATCCCTGTACTGTGACATCACTGTGTGTATTATCCCTGTACTGTGACATCACTGTGTGTATTATCCCTGTACTGTGATATCACTGTGTGTATTATCCCTGTACTGTGACATCACTGTGTGTATTATCTCTGTACTGTGACATCTGAAGATTCAATATACCTAAACATCGAAACGTACGTAGGTCTTCCGAGGCTGCAGTGACTGGCGGACCCTTCCCCTGTACTTGGTGAAATTGGTAATGGGCTCTCATGGCACTTTGCTCAATGTATGCAGGCTCTGACTGTGGTTTTAAACCACATTACAGCCACCACTATGCTATGGTAGTACTATGCCGGCAGCACAATGTGTGAACGCTCCCAATGACAAGTTCATTTAGTGGCTTTGTATAACTAAATCTGCCACACTCTATATAGATATACTATGTGGCACCGTGCCAATTGTGGATTGTTCCATTAATTCTGCTTGCCAATGTATTGATACTTTCCCTTTCTGTGGTCTGTCGAACTAATACCTAGGTGTCCTTCCTGCATCACCAAGCACGTGCTGTTTATATGTTGTTCGCACTGACAGCTTAATTTATGTACTATGCCCCAATGTAGGGGATGACCGCCATATATGTTTTTATATGTTTTTAATGACTGTTTGGATTCCCCCACCTGTGTTTAATAAAAAGTTGTTATCTTTTGCACTAAAAACTCTTGTCCTCTTTTCCTAATAAGTTTATGAGTTTGTGCCATTTGGGCTGGACTCCAGAAAACTCTGGATCCACCCCTATATCTTTGTGATGGTTCTTTGGAGTATTCCTCCTTGTGACATCACTGTGTGTAATATCTCTGTACTGTGACATCACTGTGTGTATTATCCCTGTACTGTGACATCACTGTGTGTATTATCCCTGTACTGTGACATCACTGTGTGTATTATCCCTGTACTGTGACATCACTGTGTGTATTATCCCTGTACTGTGACATCACTGTGTGTATTATCCCTGTACTGTGACATCACTGTGTGCATTATCCCTGTACTGTGACATCACTGTGTGCATTATCCCTGTACTGTGACATCACTGTGTGTATTCTCCCTGTACTGTGACATCACTATGTGTATTATCTCTGTACTGTGACATCACTGTGTGTATTATCCATTTACTTTGACATCACTGTGTGTATTATCCCTGTACTGTGACATCACTGTGTGTATTATCCCTGTACTGTGACATCACTGTGTGTATTATCCCTGTACTGTGACATCACTGTGTATATTATCTCTGTACTGTGACATCACTGTGTGTATTATCCCTGTACTGTGACATCACTGTGTGTATTATCTCTGTACTGTGACATCACTGTGTGTATTATCCCTGTACTGTGACATCACTGTGTGTATTATCTCTGTACTGTGACATCACTGTGTGTATTATCCCTGTACTGTGACATCACTGTGTGTATTATCCCTGTACTGTGACATCACTGTGTGTATTATCCCTGTACTGTGATATCACTGTGTGCATTATCCCTGTACTGTGACATCACTGTGTGCATTATCCCTGTACTGTGACATCACTGTGTGTATTATCCCTGTACTGTGAAATCACTGTGTGTATTATCCCTGTACTGTGACATCACTGTGTGTATTATCCCTGTACTGTGACATCACTGTGTGTATTATCCCTGTACTGTGACATCACTGTGTGTATTATATCTGTACTGTGACATCACTGTGTGTATTAACCCTGTACTGTGACATCACTGTGTGTATTATCCCTGTACTGTGACATTACTGTGTGTGTTATCCCTGTACTGTGACATCACTGTGTGTATTATCCCTGTACTGTGACATCACTGTGTGTATTATCCCTGTACTGTGACATCACTGTGTAATATCTCTGTACTGTGACATCACTGTGTGTAATATCTCTGTACTGTGACATCACTGTGTGTATTATCCCTGTACTGTGACATCACTGTGTGTATTATCCCTGTACTGTGACATCACTGTGTGTATTATCCCTGTACTGTGACATCACTGTGTGCATTATCCCTGTACTGTGACATCACTGTGTGTATTATCTCTGTACTGTGACATCACTGTGTGTATTACCCCTGTACTGTGACATCATTGTGTGTATTATCCCTGTACTGTGACATCACTGTGTGTATTACCCCTGTACTGTGACATCATTGTGTGTATTATCCCTGTACTGTGACATCACTGTGTGTATTATCCCTGTACTGTGACATCACTGTGTGTATTACCCCTGTACTGTGACATCACTGTGTGTATTATCCCTGTACTGTGACATCACTGTGTGTATTACCCCTGTACTGTGACATCATTGTGTGTATTATCCCTGTACTGTGATATCACTGTGTGCATTATCCCTGTATTGTGACATCACTGTGTGCATTATCTCTGTACTGTGACATCACTGTGTGTATTATCTCTGTACTGTGACATCACTGTGTGTATTATCCCTGTACTGTGACATCACTATGTGTATTATCTCTGTACTGTGACATCATTGTGTGTATTATCCCTGTACTGTGACATCACTGTGTGTATTATCCCTGTACTGTGACATCACTGTGTGCATTATCTCTGTACTGTGACATCACTATGTGTATTATCTCTGTACTGTGACATCACTGTGTGTATTATCTCTGTACTGTGACATCACTGTGTGTATTATCCCTGTACTGTGACATCACTATGTGTATTATCTCTGTACTGTGACATCATTGTGTGTATTATCCCTGTACTGTGACATCACTGTGTGTATTATCCCTGTACTGTGACATCACTGTGTGTATTATCCATTTACTTTGACATCACTGTGTGTATTACCCCTGTACTGTGACATCACTGTGTGCATTATCTCTGTACTGTGACATCACTATGTGTATTATCTCTGTACTGTGACATCACTGTGTGTATTATCTCTGTACTGTGACATCACTGTGTGTATTATCCCTGTACTGTGACATCACTATGTGTATTATCTCTGTACTGTGACATCATTGTGTGTATTATCCCTGTACTGTGACATCACTGTGTGTATTATCCCTGTACTGTGACATCACTGTGTGTATTATCTCTGTACTGTGACATCACTGTGTGTATTATCCCTGTACTGTGACATCACTGTGTGTATTATCCCTGTACTGTGACATCACTGTGTGTATTATCCCTGTACTGTGACATCACTATGTGTATTATCTCTGTACTGTGACATCACTGTGTGTATTATCCATTTACTTTGACATCACTGTGTGTATTACTCCTGTACTGTGACATCACTGTATATATTATCTCTGTACTGTGACATCACTGTGTGTATTACCCCTGTACTGTGACATCACTGTGTGCATTATCTCTGTACTGTGACATCACTGTGTGTATTATCCCTGTACTGTGACATCACTGTGTGTATTATCTCTGTACTGTGACATCATTGTGTGTATTATCCCTGTACTGTGACATCACTGTGTGTATTATCTCTGTACTGTGACATCATTGTGTGTATTATCCCTGTACTGTGACATCACTGTGTGTATTATCCCTGTACTGTGACATCACTGTGTGTATTATCCCTGTACTGTGACATCACTGTGTGTATTATCTCTGTACTGTGACATCACTGTGTGTATTATTCCTGTACTGTGACATCACTGTGTGTATTATCCCTGTACTGTGACATCACTGTGTGTATTATCCCTGTACTGTGACATCACTGTGTGCATTGTCCCTGTACTGTGACATCACTGTGTATTATCCCTGTACTGTGACATCACTGTGTGTATTATCTCTGTACTGTGACATCACTGTGTGTATTATCCCTGTACTGTGACATCACTGTGTGTATTATCCCTGTACTGTGACATCACTGTGTGTATTATCCCTGTACTGTGACATCACTGTGTGTATTATCCCTGTACTATGACATCACTGTGTGTATTATCCCTGTACTGTGACATCACTGTGTGTATTATCTCTGTACTGTGACATCACTGTGTGTATTATCCCTGTACTGTGACATCACTGTGTGTATTATCCCTGTACTGTGACATCACTGTGTGTATTACCCCTGTACTGTGACATCACTGTGTGTATTATCCCTGTACTGTGACATCACTGTGTGTATTATGCCAGTACTGTGACATTACTGTGTGTATTATCCCTGTACTGTGACATCACTGTGTATTATCCCTGTACTGTGACATCACTGTGTATTATCCCTGTACTGTGACATCACTGTGTGCATTGTCCCTGTACTGTGACATCACTGTGTATTATCCCTGTACTGTGACATCACTGTGTGTATTATCTCTGTACTGTGACATCACTGTGTGTATTATCCCTGTACTGTGACATCACTGTGTGTATTATCCCTGTACTGTGACATCACTGTGTGTATTATCCCTGTACTGTGACATCACTGTGTGTATTATCCCTGTACTATGACATCACTGTGTGTATTATCCCTGTACTGTGACATCACTGTGTGTATTATCTCTGTACTGTGACATCACTGTGTGTATTATCCCTGTACTGTGACATCACTGTGTGTATTATCCCTGTACTATGACATCACTGTGTGTATTATCCCTGTACTGTGACATCACTGTGTGTATTATCTCTGTACTGTGACATCACTGTGTGTATTATCCCTGTACTGTGACATCACTGTGTGTATTATCCCTGTACTGTGACATCACTGTGTGTATTACCCCTGTACTGTGACATCACTGTGTGCATTATCTCTGTACTGTGACATCACTATGTGTATTATCTCTGTACTGTGACATCACTGTGTGTATTATCTCTGTACTGTGACATCACTGTGTGTATTATCCCTGTACTGTGACATCACTATGTGTATTATCTCTGTACTGTGACATCATTGTGTGTATTATCCCTGTACTGTGACATCACTGTGTGTATTATCCCTGTACTGTGACATCACTGTGTGTATTATCTCTGTACTGTGACATCACTGTGTGTATTATCCCTGTACTGTGACATCACTGTGTGTATTATCCCTGTACTGTGACATCACTGTGTGTATTATCCCTGTACTGTGACATCACTATGTGTATTATCTCTGTACTGTGACATCACTGTGTGTATTATCCATTTACTTTGACATCACTGTGTGTATTACTCCTGTACTGTGACATCACTGTATATATTATCTCTGTACTGTGACATCACTGTGTGTATTACCCCTGTACTGTGACATCACTGTGTGCATTATCTCTGTACTGTGACATCACTGTGTGTATTATCCCTGTACTGTGACATCACTGTGTGTATTATCTCTGTACTGTGACATCATTGTGTGTATTATCCCTGTACTGTGACATCACTGTGTGTATTATCTCTGTACTGTGACATCACTGTGTGTATTATCCCTGTACTGTGACATCACTGTGTGTATTATCTCTGTACTGTGACATCACTGTGTGTATTATTCCTGTACTGTGACATCACTGTGTGTATTATCCCTGTACTGTGACATCACTGTGTGTATTATCCCTGTACTGTGACATCACTGTGTGCATTGTCCCTGTACTGTGACATCACTGTGTATTATCCCTGTACTGTGACATCACTGTGTGTATTATCTCTGTACTGTGACATCACTGTGTGTATTATCCCTGTACTGTGACATCACTGTGTGTATTATCCCTGTACTGTGACATCACTGTGTGTATTATCCCTGTACTGTGACATCACTGTGTGTATTATCCCTGTACTATGACATCACTGTGTGTATTATCCCTGTACTGTGACATCACTGTGTGTATTATCTCTGTACTGTGACATCACTGTGTGTATTATCCCTGTACTGTGACATCACTGTGTGTATTATCCCTGTACTGTGACATCACTGTGTGTATTACCCCTGTACTGTGACATCACTGTGTGTATTATCCCTGTACTGTGACATCACTGTGTGTATTATGCCAGTACTGTGACATTACTGTGTGTATTATCCCTGTACTGTGACATCACTGTGTATTATCCCTGTACTGTGACATCACTGTGTATTATCCCTGTACTGTGACATCACTGTGTGCATTGTCCCTGTACTGTGACATCACTGTGTATTATCCCTGTACTGTGACATCACTGTGTGTATTATCTCTGTACTGTGACATCACTGTGTGTATTATCCCTGTACTGTGACATCACTGTGTGTATTATCCCTGTACTGTGACATCACTGTGTGTATTATCCCTGTACTGTGACATCACTGTGTGTATTATCCCTGTACTATGACATCACTGTGTGTATTATCCCTGTACTGTGACATCACTGTGTGTATTATCTCTGTACTGTGACATCACTGTGTGTATTATCCCTGTACTGTGACATCACTGTGTGTATTATCCCTGTACTGTGACATCACTGTGTGTATTACCCCTGTACTGTGACATCACTGTGTGTATTATCCCTGTACTGTGACATCACTGTGTGTATTATCCCTGTACTGTGACATCACTGTGTGTATTATCCCTGTACTGTGACATCACTGTGTGTATTACCCCTGTACTGTGACATCACTGTGTGTATTATCCCTGTACTGTGACATCACTGTGTGTATTATCCCTGTACTGTGACATCACTGTGTGTATTATCCCTGTACTGTGACATCACTGTGTGTATTATCCCTGTACTGTGACATCACTGTGTGTATTACCCCTGTACTGTGACATCACTGTGTGTATTATCCCTGTACTGTGACATCACTGTGCGTATTATCCCTGTACTATGACATCACTGTGTGTATTATCCCTGTACTGTGACATCACTGTGTGTATTATCTCTGTACTGTGACATCATTGTGTGTATTACCCCTGTACTGTGACATCACTGTGTGTATTATCCCTGTACTGTGACATCACTGTGTGTATTATCCCTGTACTGTGACATCACTGTGTGTATTATCCCTGTACTGTGACATCACTGTGTGTATTATCCCTGTACTGTGACATCACTGTGTGTATTATCCCTGTACTATGACATCACTGTGTGTATTATCCCTGTACTGTGACATCACTGTGTGTATTATCTCTGTACTGTGACATCACTGTGTGTATTATCCCTGTACTGTGACATCACTGTGTGTATTATCCCTGTACTGTGACATCACTGTGTGTATTACCCCTGTACTGTGACATCACTGTGTGTATTATCCCTGTACTGTGACATCACTGTGTGTATTATCCCTGTACTGTGACATCACTGTGTGTATTATCCCTGTACTGTGACATCACTGTGTGTATTACCCCTGTACTGTGACATCACTGTGTGTATTATCCCTGTACTGTGACATCACTGTGTGTATTATCCCTGTACTGTGACATCACTGTGTGTATTATCCCTGTACTTTGACATCACTGTGTGTATTATCCCTGTACTGTGACATCACTGTGTGTATTACCCCTGTACTGTGACATCACTGTGTGTATTATCCCTGTACTGTGACATCACTGTGTGTATTATCCCTGTACTGTGACATCACTGTGTGTATTATCCCTGTACTGTGACATCACTGTGTGCATTATCTCTGTACTGTGACATCACTGTGTGTATTATCCCTGTACTGTGACATCACTGTGTGTATTATCTCTGTACTGTGACATCATTGTGTGTATTATCCCTGTACTGTGACATCACTGTGTGTATTATCTCTGTACTGTGACATCACTGTGTGTATTATCCCTGTACTGTGACATCACTGTGTGTATTATCCCTGTACTGTGACATCACTGTGTGTATTATCTCTGTACTGTGACATCATTGTGTGTATTACCCCTGTACTGTGACATCACTGTGTGTATTATCCCTGTACTGTGACATCACTGTGTGTATTATCCCTGTACTGTGACATCACTGTGTGTATTACCCCTGTACTGTGACATCACTGTGTGTATTATCCCTGTACTGTGACATCACTGTGTGTATTATCCCTGTACTGTGACATCACTGTGTGTATTATCCCTGTACTGTGACATCACTGTGTGTATATTATCCCTGTACTGTGACATCGCTGTGTGTATATTATCCCTGTACTGTGACATCCCTGTGTGTATATTATCCCTGTACTGTGACATCGCTGTGTGTGTATTATCCCTGTACTGTGACACTGTGTGTATTATCCCTGTACTGTGACATCCCTGTGTGTATATTATCCCTGTACTGTGACATCGCTGTGTGTGTATTATCTCTGTACTGTGACATCACTGTGTGTATTATCCCTGTACTGTGACATCACTGTGTGTATTATCCCTGTACTGTGACACTGTGTGTATATTATCCCTGTACTGTGACATCACTGTGTGTATATTATCCCTGTACTGTGACATCGCTGTGTGTATTATCCCTGTACTGTGACATCACTGTGTGTATTATCCCTGTACTGTGACATCACTGTGTGTATTATCCCTGTATTGTGACATCACTGTGTGTATTATTCCTGTACTGTGACATCACTGTGTGTATTATTCCTGTACTGTGACATCACTGTGTGTATTATTCCTGTACTGTGACATCACTGTGTGTATTATCCCTGTATTGTGACATCACTGTGTGTATTATTCCTGTACTGTGACATCACTGTGTGTATTATTCCTGTACTGTGACATCACTATTTTCATCTTCATCAATTCTATAGGATGAAAGCTGTTTGATGTGACAAATAATATAATACTGTCTTTACTCGGCCACCACTAGAGGGAGCTCAGCACATGTGGATGTATGCAATCTGTGTATACCTGTATTCAGTGAGCGCCCCCTTGTGGCAGTTGCAGGTGAATCTTTACACACTGCATAATAAAAGCACAGCTATGTGGAATCTCGCACAAAACCCATGTCCGTCTGATTTTGCAGCATTGGTTTGTGCGCCACGTTTCCTCATTATCGCCCCCCCCCCCCCCGCTTCGAGCAGGTCTCCGTGCACAATGCCGACCCACCCAAGCCCGTGCACTGTAACATTCGCTATAATAATACGCTCATTAATTTATTTTTCTTCCCAGCTTCTGCCGCGTCCATTCATCTTCCGGCAGACACCGGGTGACAGCGCTGATTGTGCTCATCATTTATAATACGGCCGTGCAGGGAACATAATGGGCAGGAGATCCGAGAGGGGCGAAGATAGTCCAGCCTCGCTAACATGCATTTCTTACATTGAGTCACTCTTATTATACTTGGGTTCTCTTTACTGATCTTGAAGGAGCTGCTGTTTTCTTATCTGTTTACAACAAAAGCAGCAGTAAAATGCTATTCAAGTTATAGAAATATTGTAAGACGACCGCTAGGAAAACGAGAAGCTGTAGTCGCAAGGCTGCAATACACAGGATTGATGGTATGTGCACTACAAGTACCAGCAGCCAAGCTCAGGTCATCGTAATTGATAGACTATCTGTAAATTTGTATCTATCAGCAGGGGCGCAAGATGGAGAACAGGAAGTGGGGGCAGGTCCTTGTCTCTACAGGAAGTGGGGCAGGTCCTTTTCTCTACAGGAAGTGGGGCAGGTCCTTGTCTGTACAGGAAGTGGGGCAGGTCCTTAACTCTACAGGAAGTGGGGTAAGTCCTTGTCTCTACAGGAAGTGGGGCAGGTCCTTGTTTCTACAGGAAGTAGGGCTGGTCCTTGTCTCTACAGGAATTGGGACAGGTCCTTGTCTCTACAGGAAGTGGGGGCTGGATCTTGTCTCTACAGGAAGTGGGGCAGGTCCTTGTCTCTACAGGAAGTGGAGCAGGTCCTTGTCTATACACAAAGTAGGGCTGGTCCTTGTCTCTGCATGAAGTGGAGGTGGCTTCTGGTTGCTACATGAAGTTGGTCCTTTTCTGTACGGTAAATGGGGACGAGACCTTATCTCTACAGGAAATGGAGGCAGATCCTTGTTTCTACAGGAGGTGGTGGCAGGTCCTTGTCTCTACAGGAAGTGGGGACTGGTTCTTGTCTCTACAGGAAGTGGGGTAAGTCCTTGTCTCTAGAGGAAATGGGGGCTGGTCCTTGTCACTACAGGTAGTGGGGTAGGTCCTTGTCTCTACAGGAAGTGGGGTAAGTCCTTGTCTCTAGAGGAAGTGGGGGCAGGTCCTTGTCTCTACAGGAAATAAGGGTACGTCCTTGTCTCTACAGAAAGTGGGGGCTGGTCCTTGTTTCTACAGGAAGTGGGGGCTGGTCCTTGTCTCTACAGGAAGTGGAGCAGGTCCTTGTCTCTACAGGAAGTAGCGCTGGTCCTTGTCTCTACAGGAAGTGGAGCAGGTCCTTGTCTCTACAGGAAGTGGAGCAGGTCCTTGTCTCTACAGGAAGTAAGGCTGGTCCTTGTCTATACACGAAGTAGGGCTTGTCCTTGCCTCTGCATGAAGTGGAGGTGGCTTCTGGTTGCTACAGGAAGTTGGTCCTTTTCTGTATGGTAAATGGGGACGAGTCCTTATCTCTACAGGAAATGGAGGCAGATCCCTGTTTCTACAGGAGGTGTGGGCAGGTCCTTGTCTCTACAGGAAGTGGAGCAGATCCTTAGCTCTACAGGTAGTGGAGGTAGATCCTTGTTTCTACAGGAAGTGGGGGCAGATCTTTGTTTCTACAGGAAGTGGGGCAGGTCCTTGTCTTCACATGAAGTGGAGGCAGATCCTTGTTTCTGCAGGAAGTGGGGGCTGGTCCTTGTCTCTACAGGAAGTGGGGCAGGTCCTTGTCTATGAATGAAGTGTAGGCAGATCCTTGTTTCTACAGAAAGTGGGGGCAGTTCCTTGTCTCTACAGGAAGTGGGGCAGGTCATTATCTATACATGAAGTGGAGGCAGATCCTTGTTTCTACAGGAAGTGGGGGCTGGTCCTTGTCTCTATAGGAAGTGAAGACTGATCTTTGTACAGGAAGTAGGGTTGGGTTTTTATACAGGAAGTGGAGGCAGTTCCTTGTCTCTATAGGTAGTGGGGGCTGGTCCTTGTTTCTACATGAAGTGGACGTGGCTCCTTGTTGCTACAGGAAGTAGATTATTTTCTCTACAGGAAGTGGGGGCCAGTCCTTGTTTCTACAGGAAAGTAAGGACAAATCCTTATCTGTTCAGGAAGTGGGTCCTTGTCTCTATAAGACCTAGCAGCACATCCTTGTTTCTACAAGACTTAGCAGCAGATCCTTGTCTCTACGGGACATGGGGCAAGTGTTTGTCTCTGTAGGAGGTTGGTGTGAATTCTTGCCTCTACAGGAAATGGGGGCAGAATCTTATCTCTACAGGAAGCTGGGTCAGATCCTTGTATCTACAGGAAGTGAGGGTATGTGCTTGTCTGTACAGGAAGTTGTGGCAGGTCGTTGTCTCTAGATGAAGTGGATGTGGCTCCTTTTCACTACAGGAAGTGGGAACTTGTCTGTACAGGAAGTGAGGGTATGTTCTTGTCTGTACAGGAAGTTGGGTTGGGTCCTTGTCTCTGTAGGAAGTAGAGGCGGCTCCTTGTCTCTACATGAAGTGGAGGTGGCTCCTTTTCACTACAGGAAATGAGTCCTTGTCTGTACAGGAAGTGAGGGTGAGTCCTTGTCTCTACAACACTTAGAGGTGGCTCCTTGTCTCTACGAGACATGGGGGGCAGGTCCTTGTTTCTTTAGGAAGTGGGGGTGGTTTCTTGCCTCTACAGGAAATGGCAGTGAGTTCTTATCTCTATAAGAAGCAGGGGTGTTTCCTTGTATCTACAGGAAGTGGAGGCGGCTCCTTTTCTCTACAGAAAGTGGGGGCTGGTCCTTGTCTCTGCAAAAAGTGGAAGTGGCTCCTTGTCACTGCAGGAAGTAGGTCCTTGTCTCTACAGGAAGCATGGGCTGTTCCTTGTCTCTACAGGAAGTTAGGGTGGGTCCTTGTCTCTGTAGGAAGTAGAAGCGGCTCCTTGTCTCTACATGAAGTGGAGGTGGTTCCTTTTCACTACAGGAAATGAGTCCTTGTCTGTACAGGAAGTGAGGGTGAGTCCTTGTCTCTACAACACGTAGAGGTGGCTCCTTGTCTTGGGGGCAGGTCCTTGTTTCTATAGGAAGTGGGGGAGGTTTCTTGCCTCTACAGGAAATGGCAGCGAGTTCTTATCTCTATAGGAAGCAGGGGTGGTTCCTTGTATCTACAGGAAGTGATGGCTGGTCCTTGTCTCTGCAAAAAGTGGAAGTGGCTCCTTGTCACTGCAGGAAGTAGGTCCTTGTCTCTACAGGAAGCACGGGCTGTTCCTTGTCTCTACAGGAAGCTAGGGTGGGACCTTGTCCCTGAAGGAAGCAAAGCAGGTCCTTTTATCTAAAGGAAGTGGAAGGAGGGCAGGTCCTTATCTCTACAGGAAGTGGGGGCGGGTTCTTGAGCCTACAGGCAGGGCTTGGTTTCCTATGGTAAACTGGGCAGATCTTTTTCTTCTGGACGTGGGGTCAGATCTTTGACTTTACAGGAGGAAGGATGGGTCTTTGTTTTCTGCTGCTTGTCTGCTATCAGTCAAAGGGGTTACAAGCTTTCAGTTCAGGGAATGCAAGCCATTGGGCATTGTCAGAATCAAAGCACGCTCGTGAGGGAAAAGATGTCCCAGCACCTATAGTGCTGGCAGGAAGCTGACAATGGGAAACCGCCCACTGAAAAAGAGTGGGTGGACAGTTTTTAGACAGATTAATACGTGTATGGAAAACAACATGTAGCAGCTATTAAATCCTATTATCTCATGTTCCGTTTTCTCCCTAGAGTTCCCACAATGCAATTCTGCGGTGGAGATAATGTACTCGAGCGCAGTAATGAGCTGCTTCTCCTCTTCTCTGTTTTACGGTCCCACTCCAGATCTATTGTAGGAAATTAATTGCTCAGGAGCGTGGTGTATAATCCCGACTCACATTGATGGAAATAAATGCATGGAATATAAAGATACAACCCTACGTGCTATACCCGCGCCCCAGCTGGGCTAGAGCACATCTATATGGGAAAAACATAATTCCTTCAAGCGGACATCCCCTTTAACATGCTCAGGTCTAGGTTACAGCTGTACGTAGCTTTTACGTTCAATGGCATAGCATGCTGGGAGTTGTAGTTTTGCAACAGAGTCCACTGATCTCTCCAACATTGCACAAGGGGTTAATTAATACTTAAACCCAATCTCAGGTCAAGTACAGCCAGGATGATCGTCTCAAGAGGGGGTGCTAATATTTTAAGACGTAGCTTCACCTTTGGATTATTAATGCCAACTTGCTGATGGTTTCCATTTGCACAGTTAATACTGCAATGCAAAGGATGGAATGTGTGTAAAATCCCATGTAGATGTACCCTAAGATCCGTCAAGAGCAAATTGCTGACTGTTTCCAGTTTTGTTAGTGAAAACAGCAAGAAAGGCGATGAAATATGGATCTAACGGTCAGAAGGAGCTCACTGATAGATCCTCAGTTGGCTCATTCTGAAGAAAGCAGTAAACAGGGCAATACACGAGCTATAGAAAGCAAACAGAGCAAAAGTTTTAATAAAACCCAATTGCAAAACTGATTTTTAGCCCCAAATACATGCATTTAACTGACTCCTTTGGAGAAGACGAGGCTTTCTATAGATCACCAGCAGTAAATTACATCCAGGCCGCAGATGCATCTCAGTCCAATACTGAGCGTCACGTCAGGACATTGATGCATTTTATTTTCCTCATTATTCAGCGCTTCCTTATGCATCCATTAATCACTGCTCCGCAGGTCCGGCTTAATTATTTGGAGGGGGCGCAGAAAACACAGACTAATCCGTGCCCCCTGTAGATCATTGACTGAATTGCGGGGATTTGTGCTGGATGTCTCTCCCGAGGCCTCCTTCCATCCGATTCCATTCAGATAAGGCACATTACCGTTTAATAACCTGCAGGTAATAGCGGAGGGCAGATTTATGGTCCGGGCAGGGCGCTCAAAATGAGAGTCTTATATTTAGTGCATTTAGCGCGCCGTTTGCTTCCATTACTAAAGGGAAACTGCTGAAATATATCAGGCGAGCGTCGTAACGTAATTTGGCATCGTCAGTAAACGGAACGTTATTGTCACCTTGTTTGTTGTATTTTAATCCCTTCCAATGAAAATTCTGCTGCAAGTTCTCCTGAAACAACAATGGACTTCATAAGCACCAATTGTCATGTCCTATCTTAGTAATGGGAACATCGGTCTTCACTGAACAGACTTTACCCGTGAATTGAGAATTTTCAGAATGAATGATCAGTCCTGGAGGAGGAAGAAGCAGATTTCAAAAAGTTCTGTGGATAATTGTAATTGTCGTTTAAGGAGAACTTGCAGCAGAATGTCTGTGCCGGCCTCTAACTCCTCTTTCCATAGAATTTTAAAAGCACCAACTCGTGTCCTATCTCAGTAATGACAACTACTAAGGACGCTGACGCTGCAGTCTACAGGACGGAGAGTGATAAGTAAGGGCTCTTACCTAATTAGTGCACTGGCAAGTTCCTAATCAAGGCTTCTGTTGGAACTAATAGAAAGGGGTAAAGATATATGATGGGTGTAAAAAAACAACTGAGAGATTCTCATTAAATTTTATGACCTCGTCTGCCACATTAGGACTTTGTGCAGACATTCTACTTCAGTCCTCTGCTGATACTGTCCCAGTCTACACAGATAAGCTGAACCATGAGCAACAGGAAGCCTTGGCGTATCATGAGCACTCTAGTGACAAGTATGAGAACCTATTACCATGTCCCAATCTACACAGTGAAGCTCAAGAGTGAGCTGCAGGCAACACCAGCAGATTGCGAGCCCTCTAATGGCCAATATTAAAACCTATGAACTTGTTCCAATCTACACAGCAAAGCTGAAAACTGAACTCCAGGAAACAGAAGGCATCAACTGATCATGAGCTCTGTAGTGGCCAGTATGAAAACCTCTAGCCGTGTTGTGATCCATACAGAAAACCAGAATGTGAGCTTCAAGAAGTGTCTGCGTATTGTGAGCCCTATAGTGACAAGAATGGAAACCTCTTACTATGTCCCAATCTACACAGCAAAGCTGAAAAATGAACTCCAGGACACAGAAGGCATCAGCTAATCATGAGCCCTGTATTAGCTAGTGTGAAAACTGCTGACCCTGGCCAGATCTATACAGCAAAGCTGAAAGTGAGATCAAGATGCGTCAGCATATTGTGAGCCCTATAGTGACCAGAATGAAAACCTCTTACTATGTCCCAGTCTACATAGTAAAGCTGAAAAGCGAGCCCCAGGAAACAGGAGGCATCAGCTGATTGTGAGCCCAGTAGTGGCCAGTATGAAAACTGCTGACTCTGTCCAGATCTATACATCAAAGCTAAAAGTGAGCTTCAAGACACGTCAGCATATTCTGGGCCCTGTAGTGACCAGAATGAAAATGCTGAAACTGTCCCAATCTACACAGCAAAGCTGAAATTGAGCTTCAATTAGCGTCAGCATAACGTGAGCCAATTGTGACCACAATTAAAATACTGAAATGTCCCAATCTACACAGCAAAGCTGTCAGCATATCATCAGCACTACACCTCTGATCCTGTCCTAGTCTACACAACAAAGCTGTCAGCATATCATGTGCACTATACCTCTGATCCTGTCCCAGTCTACTCAGCAAAGCTGTCAGCATATGAAGAGTAATACACCTCTGATCTGTCCCAGTCTACACAGCAAAGATGGCAGTATATCAAGAGCACTATACCTCTTATCTGTCCCAATCTACACAGCAAAGCTGTCAGCATATCATCAGCACTACACCTATGATACTGTCCCAGTCTACACAGCAATGCTGTCAGCATATGAAGAGCACTACACCTCAGATACTGTCCCAGTCTTTACAGCAAAGCTGTCAGCATATCAAGTGCACTATATCTCTGATTCTGTCCCAGTCTACACAGCAAAGCTGTCAGCATATCAAGTGCATTATACCTCTGATCCTGTCCCAGTCTACACAGTAAAGCTGTCTGCATATCAAGAGCACTACACCTCTGAATCTGTCCCAGTCTACACAGAAAAGTTGTCAGCATATGAAGAGTACTACACCTCTGATCCTGTCCCAGTCTACACAGCAAAGCTTTCAGCATATCAAGTGCACTATACCTCTGATCCTATCCCAGTCTACACAGCAAAGCTGTCAGCATATCAAGAGCACTACACCTCTGATCCTGTCCCAGTCTACACAGCATATGAAGAGCACTACACCTCTGATCCTGTCCCAGTCTACACAGCAAAGTTGTCAGTATATCAAGAGCACTACACCTCTGATCCTGTCCCAGTCTACACAGCAAAGCTGAAAACTGAGCTTTATCCTCTATTGGCAAGTATAAAAAAACCTATTGATGACTGGATCTGTATAAAAATCCCTGACAATGACAGAGTATGGGATCATTGTTTCTTTTGGGCTCCAGGAACCCTGTGTCGTTGGGTGCAGGTTCGGCCGGTAGTCACCACTTTTATTATATGCTCATCTAATCTGTATTCCTTGGCAGAAGTTGCATGAGCTAATATGGCCGACAGGAAGCTTCCAGCCAATATAAAGCTGCATGGGACATTCCTGATGCCAGTTACATAATGTTTCATGCTGTGGTGTTGGCATTGATTAAGGGCTATTGTCTCGTAAGCAGGGCCCCGCTGATTTCCCATAACTTGGCCTCCAGCAGCAGACTTCCAGCTTACAATGCACAATTTCTTTCCTTATTGCCCTTTTTTTCTGCATCGCATAAATCTTTTGTGGATGCAGAATGTTATGGAGAAGCAGAAGAGACGTCTCAGCGCTTTACAATTCACAGAATGTTACGTTTTTTATATCTGTGTTGTTTAACCCAGTCCTTTTTTTGTGATCAAAGAGGTAAAGTTAGTAGAGAGGGGTCTCATAGTCAGGACACCCATCTATTAGTCACTTCGGAGGACCCAACGTTACATGGACAATCCACTACCTCTAAGAGAATTATGTAATACTTCATTTCTCCTGAAATGGTTCTGCAGGAAATTTATGCTCTTCATTCTGGCCTCGATCACAGATTACCAGGGATTTTTGGAAATCTCGGTAGCAGGCCACTCTGAATGGGGTAAGGTTTCTTTTTTAACATGCCGAGATTGACTTGTAGCTGTTAATCTAAGCTGCAGCCACGACCTTCCGCTATATAAACTCACTTTCTCCTATGCCGGCTATAGCTCATACCTATGGTGTCCACTTTGTAGGAACCTGGCCCTGGAGAATCTGAGGTGTCGTTTCTGTTGCAGCTGAGACGCTTCGTGCTGGAGTAGTCAGGGAGTTCTATTTTTTGTGTCTTTCCCCTTTTTGTATTACCTTCCTTGTGGTCTCTTATTGCAGTAGTGAGACTAGAGTCGAGAGCTGGCCTTCACACTAGTCAGGGTGACTCGATGGCCTAGGAACGTGACATTGCATAAGGGGAAAGGCCTGTCTAGTGACATTAGAGAGTGCAGGGATCGGCGTCAGCTGAGTGTTAGGACGTAACCCCACTCCTTTCTTCCTAGTACCAGGGCATTCCACTATATAAACTCATGTTAAGTCTCCTTTGCCAGCTATAATCATACCTATGCTGTCCACTTTTAAGGAGCCTGGCTCTGGAGAAGCTGAGGTGTCGTTTCTGTTGCAGCTGAGAAGCTTCGTGCTGGAGTAGCTGTAGAGTGCAATTTTTTGTGTCTTTTCCCTGTTTGTATTACCTTCCTTGTGGTCTCATATTACAGTAGTGAGACTAGTGTCGAGAGCTGACCTTCACACTAGTCAGGGTGAATCCAGGGCCAGCAAGGGCCTAGGAGCATGACAGCGCATGAGGGGAAGGACTTGTCTAGTGACATTAGAGAGTACAGGGATCGGCCTCAACTGAGTGTTAGGTGACCCCACTCCTTTCTCCCTAGTGCCAGGGCCTTCCACTCTATAAACTCATGTTAAGACTCCTATGCCGGCTATAGCTCATACCTATGCTATCCACTTTGAAGGAGCCTGGCCCTGGAGAATCTGAGGTGTCGTTTCTGTTGCAGCAGAGAAGCTACGTACTGGAGTAGCTGTAGAGTGCTATTTTTTGTGTCTTTCCCCTGTTTGTATTACCTTCCTTGTGGTCTCTTATTGCAGTAGTGAGACTAGTGTCGAGAGCTGGCCTTCACACTAGTCAGGGTGACTCGAGGGCGTAGGAACGTGACAGCGCATGAGAAGCTTCGTGCTGGAGTAGCTGTAGAGTGCAATTTTTTGTGTCTTTCCCCTGTATTACCTTCCTTGTGGTCTCTTATTGCAGTAGTGAGACTAGTGTCGAGAGCTGGCCTTCACACTAGTCAGGGTGAATCCAGGGCCAGCGAGCGCCTAGAAAGTGCAGGGATCGGCGTCAGCTGAGTGTTAGGAGGTAACCCCACTCCTTTCTCCCTAGTGCCAGGGCCTTCCACTTTACAAACTCATGTTAAGACTCCTATACTGGCTATAGCTCATACCTATGCTGTTCACTTTGAAGAGAGCCTGGCTCTGGAAATCTGACGTGTCGTTTCTGTTGCAGCTGAGAAGCTTCGTGCTGGAGTAGCTGTGGAGTTCTATTTTTTGTGTCTTTCCCCTGTTTGTATTACCTTCCTTGTAGTCTCTTATTACAGTAGTGAAACTAGTGTCGAGAGCTGGCCTTCACACTAGTCAGGGTGAATCCAGGGCCAGCGAGCGCCTAGGAACGTGACAGCACATGAGGGGAAGGACCTGTCTAGTGACATTAGGGAGTGCAGGGATCGGCCTCAACTGAGTGTTAGGAGGTGACCCCACTCCTTTCTTCCTAGAGCTAGGGCCTTCCACTATATAAACTCATGCTAAGTCTCCTATGCCAGCTAAAGCTCATAAACATGCTGTTCACTTTGAAGGGAGCCTGGCTCCGGAGAAGCTGAGGTGTTGTTTCTGTTGCAGCTAAGAAGCTTCCTTCTCCAGTAGCTGAGGAGTGCTATTTGTTGTGTCCATTCTTACCGTCCTTTTGGTGTTTTGTTGAGAGCTGGTCTTCACTCTAGTCAAGGTGAGTTCAGAGCCAGCAAGGGCCTAGGCATGTGACGGCGGCCGGGGGCAGGACCCATCTAGGACGTTAGGGGGTGCAGGGATCAGCCTTGAGTGAGTGTTAGGAGGTGACCCCACTCCTTTCTTCCTAGTGCCAGGGCCTTCCACTAAATAAACTCATGCTAAGTCTCCTATGCCAGCTATATGTCATTAACATGCTGTTCACTTTGAAGGGAGCCTGGGTCTGGAGAAGCTGAGGTGTTGTTTCTGTTGCAGCTAAGAAGCTTCCTTCTCCAGTTGCTGAGGAGTTCTATTTGTTGTGTCCATTCTTATCGTCCTTGTGCTGTTTTGTTGAGAGCTGGTCTTCACTCTAGTCAAGGTGAGTTCAGAGCCAGCAAGGGCCTAGGCATGTGACGGCGGCCGGGGGCAGGACCCGTCTAGGGCGTTAGGGAGTGCAGGGATCAGCCTCGAGTGAGTGTTAGGAGGTGACCCCACTCCCCTCTCCTTAGTCCCGGGCCCTTCCTTTGTATTGTCTCCCTGTTGATCCCTTCGTGTTGCGTCACTCGCTGGGAGTCCTCTCATTCCCGGCATGACCAAACCTTAACAAAGCTTATACTTGGGCATGTACTTGTGACCATGTGGGCCAAGTTGAAGGCATACCATATGTCATGACATTAGAAGTGATTGGTAGGAGAAATAAGAAGAAGAGAAGTGTTTTTCCTGATACAAGATTTCATTTTCGAGGACGGACTCCTTAAAGGGAAGGAGTCACTTTGAAAAACTGTCGGATCTGTCAGCACCATATTATAGATGACAATGAGCTGAAAAGATTTATATATAGGTTTATGGGAAAAGATGGAGTATAACTTGTCATTTTTTATGCTTATTCCTGCTAGGCTTAGGAGTCCAGTAAGTGTAAGCCCCGCCCACTGGACTCCCAAGAATAGAAAGGGCAGGAATTTACATGAATAAATTACATTATAAAGATATATACAACATGCAAAGCCGTGCTGGTGAAAAATTTTAACACCTTTTGCTCGATTGTTCAATATATATATAATGCAGAGAGCTGCAGTAGCATTGTCCTCCACAAACAGCGCCACACTTATCTGCAGGTCGTGTGTGGTACTGCAGCTCATGAGCCGATATTATTTTCGTTTCCTCCTATCACGAGGCTTCACCACGGCAGTCTTTTCCTCGGATAGATGATTTATTGTGATCTGCTCGCAGCTATTTATTACGAGGCCTTGAAGGGTCCGGACGGAGCGCGTTGTCAGAGCGGGTCAATACTCCGTTATTGGAAATGCCTTTCTTCTCGGTCGACAGAATTGTTTTCACTTGGGAAATCTGGCTTTTCATGCTGCGCCTCCTTCACAACAACGATGATTGTGCAAACACAGAGAGCGCGAAGCATCGGGGGGATTCGGCTGGAAATACGACTCCGGAGGATTGATGAAACCACACGGCGTCTCGTAAACGACAGCTCCAATTACATGGCGTTTATGGAAGTGCCCTTTAAGTTGCAATTATAAATTGTACGTGGAGCCCGGGGCGCTGGAAATTCCTGAGTATTTTTTTGTTTGGAAAGGTTTACCAGGGTGTTTGGTGCATCGAGACACTTCTCCCAGGATAAAAGTGATGCTAGACACTACGAGCAGTATGAATAGGAGGGTAGTCAGACAAGCCGCGATCATAAGCCAAGAGGTAACGTATAAGATTCAGGGAGCAGACAAAGACGTGGTCAGGATGAGGTCTGAGGTCAGAAGCCGGGATGTAACGTATAAGGTTCAGAGCGCAGACAGAGATGTGGTCAGGAAGAGATCAGAAGCTAGGAGGTAACATATAAGGTACAGGGAGCAGACAGATGGGGTCAGGTTGAGGTCCGAGGTCAGAAGTTGGGAGGTAAGGTATAAGGTTCATGGAGCAGACAGATGTGGTCAGGATGAGGTCTGAAGTCCGAAGTTGGGAGGTAACATATAAGGTTTAGGCGGCAGAGACATGGTCAGGAAAAGGTCCGAGGTCAGAAGCCGGGAGGTAACGTATAAGGTTCAGAGAGCATACAGAGATGTGTTCAGATTGAGGTCCGAGGTCAGAAGTTGGGAGGTAAGGTATAAGGTTCAGGGAGCAGACAGACGTGGTCAGGATGAAGTCCAAGGTCAGAAGCCGGGAGGTAATGTATAAGGTTCAGAGAGCAGACAGAGATGTGGTCAGGATGAGATCCGAGGTCAGAAGCTGAGAAGTAACATATAAGGTTCAGAGAGCAGACAGAGACATGGTCAGGATGAGGTCCAAGGTCAAAAGCTGGGAGGTAATGTATAAGGTTCAGGGAGCAGACAGATACGTGGTCAGGATGAGATCTGAGGTCAGAAGCCAGGCGGTAACGTGTAAAGGGTACTTTACACGCTGCGATATCGATATCGCTAGTGAGCGTACCCGCCCCCGTCGGTTGTGCGTCACGGGCAAATCGCTGCCCGTGTTGCACAACGTCATTAACACCCGTCACACATACTTACCTGCCTAGCGATGTCGCTCTTGCCGGCGAACCACCTCCTTTCTAAGGGGGCGGTTCGTTTGGCGTCACAGCGACGTCACTATGTGGCCGCCCAATAGAAGCGGAGGGGCGGAGGTGCGGGGAACTAACATCCCGGCCACCTCCTTCCTTCCTCATTACCGGCGGCCGCAGGTGCGATATTGTTCCTCGTTCCTGCGGTGTCACAATTAGCGATGTGTGCTGCCGCAGGAACGACGAACAACATCGCTACTGAACAGACAAGGATTTTTGGTAAGTGAATGACCTCTCACATACCAACGATTTTTGTCTCTTTTGCGATCGTTTAAGGTCGCTCATAGGTGTCACATGCTGCGATGTCGCTAACGACGCCGGATGTGCATCACAAACACCGTGACCTCGACGATATATCATTAGCGATATCGCAGCGTGTAAAGTACACTTAAAGTTCAGAGAGCAGACAGAGATGTGGTCAGGTTGAGGTCCGAGGTCAGAAGTTGGGAGGTAAGGTATAAGGTTCAGAGAGCAGACAGAGATGTGGTCAGGTTGAGGTCCGAGGTCAGAAGTTGGGAGGTAAGGTATAAGGTTCAGGGAGCAGATAGAGATGTGGACAGGATGAGGTCCAAGGTCAGAAGCTGGGAGGTAAGGTATAAGGTTCAGAGAGCAGACAGAGACGTGGTCAGGATGAGGTCAAAAGCTGGGAGGTAAGGTATAAGGTTCAGGTAGCAGACAGAAATGTGGTCAAGATGAGGTTCGAGGTCAGAAGCTGGGAGGTAAGGTATAAGCTTCAGGGAGCAGACAGACGTGGTCAAGATGAGGTCCGAGGTCAGAAGCTGGGAGGTAAGGTATAAGCTTCAGGGAGCAGACAGACGTGGTCAGGAAGAGATCCGAGGTCAGAAGCCAGGAGATAACGTATAAGGTTCAGGGAGCAGACAGAGACGTGGTTAGGAAGAGGTCTGAGGTCAGAAGCCAGGAGGTAACATATAAGGTTCAGGCAGCAGAGACATGGTCAGGATGAGGTCCGAGGTCAGAAGCTGGGAGATAAGGTTCAGGGAGCAGACAGAGATGTGGTCAGGAAAAGGTCCGAGGTCAGAAGCCAAGATCAGAACACTTACACCAAACAGAAGCCAAGAGCACACTGAGCAAATAGGAAGTACGACTGGCGAAGTGCAGACACAGCAAGCCAAGTAAAGAAACAGAGCAATCACCAGGAACGAGGATTATCTGTGAAGACACCTCCCAAAACCAGTGCGGACCCTAGTGCTGTAAGACAACCTGTCAGCAAGTGCACAAGACACATAGCAGAGCAATTCAAATGCAAAATGCTCTGCACAGCGGAACCATGACAATAAGAACGTTCCGGTAAGCTCTCTGCACTGGTGGTTTATGTTTCCTTACTTGATATAATGGAAACCAGCTCTCTATACAATGACTTCTAGGTGAGCTTGTGCTTATACACAGCAGCCAATCAGAGCATGCCGAGCTAGTGACATAGTACTAAGACTAGCCAATGAAGAGACAGGAGGCGTGGTTCAGACCACCACAGACTCCATAAGACAATGCAGCTCAGCTGAAGTCACTGACCGCAGCCGTGCACTAATGGACCAAAGCTAAATATTTAATAACGGAAATACCGGGAAAGGATTACTCCTGGGGTAGCTAAAATACAGACAGGCCATGGTACACATCCTGATGCCAAACTGTGCCAGACGGTCACTGCTCAAAGTCAGAATTTGGGAATACAGGATGCATGTAAGGGGTCACTTGTCAACAGATTGTATAGATATTGATCTATTTTTGGTTTAAAGGGTTATTCCCAGACGTTATTGTGTTCCCCCATCCATGGGTTGGAGGACCTCCAGCGTTCTCAAGAACGAGGCTCCTCTCCAGAGACCCCGCTTACAAGAGTATGTGTGCTCTCTCCACTCCATTCATTGTCTATGGGACTGGATCCGATATTTCTGGCAGTCCAGTAGACAATGAATGGAGTGTAGATGTCACGCTAGGTAAGGGGAAGTACCAAGCAAACAGTGAAAGGGAAGGAAAAGGAAACCCTGTGTCTAGGGAGGGGGAAGATGGTGACCCCTAACCAAACCTTCTGCTGGTCCCTGGGGTCCCTCACCACCCTAGATAGGTTCTGCACCTATGCGCCAAGCCTGGTACCTCACCCTAGGTATCCCTAGTGCTGGACCCTAAATAGAGAACGGGTGGGATGAGGTCTTTGTCAACCCCACTAATCACTATAGAAGACCCAAGAAGGACACACCGGGGAAAAATGCATGGACTACTTATCCCCAGATGACTCAGGTAGAAATTCAGCAAAGTTTTCAGCAACGATACCACAGAGGAGTACAAGCCACCTCCTTGCATCCAGAGCTTGAATGAACTGAAAATATCAGGACTAGTCCAAGGAAGGAAGTGCTATATAAACATCAAGAGAATACTGATGATCAGCAGTTGGGTGGTAGGTGAGCTCCTGCTGGGTCCAAAAAGGGGGAGAGATGAAAACCGAGCAGGATATACAAATGAATACTAACAGCAGGAATAATAGAAATATTTTGCGCAGCCAAACACTGTGACCTTCTGTGGCCAGAAACCACATGGCTGTCTGTCACGCGTGACACACCCATTACAGTAGCTCAGAAAAGTGTTCTGTGTAGTGATGGATCACATTTCTCTATCTACGTCTGATGGATGAGTCTGGGGGTCACGGGTTTGTCACAGTTGATTGACAACTCTTTGGTGTCTGGTTGCAGAAGGTCGCAGCTCCTTAATATTCCATTCTTTCTTCCTTGGTGTGAATGGAGTCCTATGTATCGTCTCTGTTAAGGCTAAAGGCTGCTTTCCACGCAACGACATCGCTAGCGATGTCGCTCGTGACAGCACCCGCCCCCGTCGTTTGTGCGTCACAGGCAAATCGCTGCCCGTGGCGGACAAAATCGCTAGTATGCATCACACGTACTTACCTTCCTAGCGACGTCGCTGTGGGCGGCGAACAACCTCTTTTTTAAGGGGAGGTTCGTGCAGTGTCACAGCGACGTCACACAGCGGCCCGCCAATAGAAGCGGAGGGGCGGAGACCAGCTGCATTAACGACACGCCCACCTCGTTGCCGGCAGGACGCAGGTACGTTGTTGTTCGTCGTTCCCGGGGTGTCACATGTAGCGATGTGTGCTGCCTCAGGAACGACCAACAACCTGCGTCCATAACGAGCAACGACATTTTGGGAAATGGACGACTTGTCAACAATCGACGATTTGGTGAGTATTTTGCATCGTTAGCGGCCGCTCCTACGTGTCACACGCAACGACGTCGTTAACGAGGCCGGATGTGCGTTACGAATTCTGTGACCCCAACGACATCTCGTTAGCGATGTCGTTGCGTGTAAAGCCCCCTTTACTCTTTCCCTTTTGGACCCTGCGGACATCTTGGCAGTTCAGCTGCAAAATCCTTAACCCCACTCCCTGTTTCTATATACACCTGCATGTCCCTTAGCGTATGTACACACATCAGGTTTTTGCTGTGCGGCACAATCCGGCGCATTTCTGAAAAACCGGATGCGGCGATAGCTGTAGCCGCATCTGGGTTTTTCCCCATAGACTTTCATTAGCGCCGCATTGTGCCGCATGGCCGTGCGTTCCCTCCGGTTTTTGCCGGATCCGGCGTAATTGTTTGATCCGGCGGCCGGAGAAAACGCAGACCTAGACGTTTTTTGCGTCATGAGAAAAATCGCATCCCGCCGGATCCGGCGCGATGCGGCGTAATGTATAATGGCTGTCTATGGACGCCGGATCCGGCGCGATGCGGCGTAATGTATAATGGCTGTCTATGGAAGCCGGATCCGGCGCGATGCGGCGTAATGTATAATGGCTGTCTATGGAAGCCGGATCCGGCGCAATGCGGCGTAATGTATAATGGCTGTCTATGGAAGCCGGATCCGGCGCGATGCGGCGTAATGTATAATGGCTGTCTATGGAAGCCGGATCCGGCGCGATGCGGCGTAATGTATAATGGCTGTCTATGGACGCTGGATCCGGCGCGATGCGGCGTAATGTATAATGGCTGTCTATGGAAGCCGGATCCGGCGCGATGCGGCGTAATGTATAATGGCTGTCTATGGAAGCCGGATCCGGCGCGATGCGGCGTAATGTATAATGGCTGTCTATGGAAGCCGGATCCGGCGCGATGCGGCGTAATGTATAATGGCTGTCTATGGAAGCCGGATCCGGCGCGATGCGGCGTAATGTATAATGGCTGTCTATGGAAGCCGGATCCGGCGCGATGCGGCGTAATGTATAATGGCTGTCTATGGAAGCCGGATCCGGCGCGATGCGGCGTAATGTATAGTGGCTGTCTATGGAAGCCGGATCCGGCGCGATGCGGCGTAATGTATAATGGCTGTCTATGGAAGCCGGATCCGGCGCGATGCGGCGTAATGTATAATGGCTGTCTATGGAAGCCTGATCCGGCGCGATGCGGCGTAATGTATAATGGCTGTCTATGGACGCTGGATCCGGCGCGATGCGGCGTAATGTATAATAGCTGTCTATGGAAGCCGGATCCGGCGCGATGCGGCATAATGTATAATGGCTGTCTATGGAAGCCGGATCCGGCGCGATGCGGCGTAATGTATAATAGCTGTCTATGGAAGCCGGATCCGGCGCGATGCGGCGTAATGTATAATGGCTGTCTATGGAAGCCGGATCCGGCGCGATGCGGCGTAATGTATAATAGCTGTCTATGGAAGCCGGATCCGGCGTAATGTATAATGGCTGTCTATGGAAGCCGGATCCGGCGGGATGCGGCGTAATGTATAATGGCTTTCTATGGAAGCCGGATCCGGCGGGATGCGGCGTAATGTATAATGGCTTTCTATGGAAGCCGGATCCGGCGGGATGCGGCGTAATGTATAATGGCTGTCTATGGAAGCCAGATCCGGCGCGATGCGGCATAATGTATAATGGCTGTCTATGGAAGCCGGATCCGGCGGGATGCGGCGTAATGTATAATGGCTTTCTATGGAAGCCGGATCCGGCGCGATGCGGCGTAATGTATAATGGCTGTCTATGGAAGCCAGATCCGGCGCGATGCGGCGTAATGTATACTAGCTGTCTATGGAAGCCGGATCCGGCGAGATGCGGCATAATGTATAATGGCTGTCTATGGAAGCCGGATCCGGCGCGATGCGGCGTAATGTATAATAGCTGTCTATGGAAGCCGGATCCGGCGCGATGCGGCATAATGTATAATGGCTGTCTATGGAAGCCGGATCCGGCGCGAAGCGGCGTAATGTATAATAGCTGTCTATGGAAGCCGGATCCGGCGCGATGCGGCGTAATGTATAATGGCTGTCTATGGAAGCCGGATCCGGCGCGATGCGGCGTAATGTATAATAGCTGTCTATGGAAGCCGGATCCGGCGCGATGCGGCGTAATGTATAATGGCTGTCTATGGAAGCCGGATCCGGCGGGATGCGGCGTAATGTATAATGGCTTTCTATGGAAGCCGGATCCGGCGGGATGCGGCGTAATGTATAATGGCTTTCTATGGAAGCCGGATCCGGCGGGATGCGGCGTAATGTATAATGGCTGTCTATGGAAGCCAGATCCGGCGCGATGCGGTGTAATGTATAATGGCTGTCTATGGAAGCCAGATCCGGCGCGATGCGGCATAATGTATAATGGCTGTCTATGGAAGCCGGATCCGGCACGATGCGGCATAATGTATAATGGCTGTCTATGGAAGACGGATCCGGCGCGATGCGGCGTAATGTATAATGGCTGTCTATGGAAGCCGGATCCGGCGCGATGCGGCGTAATGTATAATGGCTGTCTATGGAAGCCGGATCCGGCGCGATGCGGCGTAATGTATAATGGCTGTCTATGGAAGACGGATCCGGCGCGATGCGGCGTAATGTATAATGGCTGTCTATGGAAGCCGGATCCGGCGCGATGCGGCGTAATGTATAATGGCTGTCTATGGAAGCCGGATCCGACGGGATGCGGCGTAATGTATAATGGCTTTCTATGGAAGCCGGATCCGGCGGGATGCGGCGTAATGTATAATGGCTTTCTATGGAAGCCGGATCCGGCGCGATGCGGCGTAATGTATAATGGCTGTCTATGGAAGCCAGATCCGGCGCGATGCGGCGTAATGTATAATAGCTGTCTATGGAAGCCGGATCCGGCGAGATGCGGCATAATGTATAATGGCTGTCTATGGAAGCCGGATCCGGCGCGATGCGGCGTAATGTATAATGGCTGTCTATGGAAGCCGGATCCGGCGCGATGCGGCATAATGTATAATGGCTGTCTATGGAAGCCGGATCCGGCGCGATGCGGCGTAATGTATAATAGCTGTCTATGGAAGCCGGATCCGGCGCGATGCGGCGTAATGTATAATGGCTGTCTATGGAAGCCGGATCCGGCGGGATGCGGCGTAATGTATAATGGCTTTCTATGGAAGCCGGATCCGGCGCGATGCGGCGTAATGTATAATGGCTTTCTATGGAAGCCGGATCCGGCGGGATGCGGCGTAATGTATAATGGCTGTCTATGGACGCTGGATCTGGCGCGATGCGGCGTAATGTATAATGGCTGTCTATGGACGCTGGATCCGGCGCGATGCGGCGTAATGTATAATAGCTGTCTATGGAAGCCGGATCCGGCGCGATGCGGCGTAATGTATAATGGCTTTCTATGGAAGCCGGATCCGGCGCAATGCGGCGTAATGTATAATGGCTGTCTATGGAAGCCGGATCCGGCACGATGCGGCGTAATGTATAATGGCTGTCTATGGAAGCCGGATCCGACGGGATGCGGCGTAATGTATAATGGCTTTCTATGGAAGCCGGATCCGGCGCGATGCGGCGTAATGTATAAAGCTGTCTATGGAAGCCGGATCCGGCGCGATGCGGCATAATGTATAATGGCTGTCTATGGAAGCCGGATCCGGCGCGATGCGGCGTAATGTATAATAGCTGTCTATGGAAGCCGGATCCGGCGCGATGCGGCGTAATGTATAATGGCTGTCTATGGAAGCCGGATCCGGCGGGATGCGGCGTAATGTATAATGGCTTTCTATGGAAGCCGGATCCGGCGCGATGCGGCGTAATGTATAATGGCTTTCTATGGAAGCCGGATCCGGCGGGATGCGGTGTAATGTATAATGGCTGTCTATGGAAGCCAGATCCGGCGCGATGCGGCGTAATGTATAATAGCTGTCTATGGAAGCCGGATCCGGCGCAATGCGGCGTAATGTATAATGGCTGTCTATGGAAGCCGGATCCGGCGCGATGCGGCGTAATGTATAATAGCTGTCTATGGAAGCCGGATCCGGCGCGATGCGGCGTAATGTATAATGGCTGTCTATGGAAGCCGGATCCGGCGGGATGCGGCGTAATGTATAATAGCTGTCTATGGAAGCCGGATCCGGCGCGATGCGGCGTAATGTATAATGGCTGTCTATGGAAGCCGGATCCGGCGCGATGCGGCGTAATGTATAATGGCTTTCTATGGAAGCCGGATCCGGCGCGATGCGGCGTAATGTATAATGGCTTTCTATGGAAGCCGGATCCGGCGGGATGCGGCGTAATGTATAATGGCTGTCTATGGACGCTGGATCTGGCGCGATGCGGCGTAATGTATAATGGCTGTCTATGGACGCTGGATCCGGCGCGATGCGGCGTAATGTATAATGGCTGTCTATGGAAGCCGGATCCGGCGCGATGCGGCGTAATGTATAATGGCTTTCTATGGAAGCCGGATCCGGCGCAATGCGGCGTAATGTATAATGGCTGTCTATGGAAGCCGGATCCGGCGCGATGCGGCGTAATGTATAATGGCTTTCTATGGAAGCCGGATCCGGCGGGATGCGGCGTAATGTATAATGGCTGTCTATGGAAGCCAGATCCGGCGCGATGCGGCGTAATGTATAATGGCTTTCTATGGAAGCCGGATCCGGCACGATGCGGCGTAATGTATAATGGCTGTCTATGGAAGCCGGATCCGACGGGATGCGGCGTAATGTATAATGGCTTTCTATGGAAGCCGGATCCGGCACGATGCGGCGTAATGTATAATGGCTGTCTATGGAAGCCGGATTCGGCGGGATGCGGCGTAATGTATAATGGCTTTCTATGGAAGCCGGATCCGGCGCGATGCGGCGTAATGTATAATGGCTGTCTATGGAAGCCAGATCCGGCGCGATGCGGCGTAATGTATAATGGCTGTCTATGGAAGCCGGATCCGGCGGGATGCGGCGTAATGTATAATGGCTGTCTATGGAAGCCGGATCCGGCGAGATGCGGCATAATGTATAATGGCTGTCTATGGAAGCCGGATCCGGCGCGATGCGGCGTAATGTATAATGGCTGTCTATGGAAGCCGGATCCGGCGCGATGCGGCGTAATGTATAATAGCTGTCTATGGAAGCCGGATCCGGCGCGATGCGGCGTAATGTATAATGGCTGTCTATGGAAGCCGGATCCGGCGGGATGCGGCGTAATGTATAATGGCTTTCTATGGAAGCCGGATCCGGCGCGATGCGGCGTAATGTATAATGGCTGTCTATGTAAGCCGGATCCGGCGCGATGCGGCGTAATGTATAATGGCTTTCTATGGAAGCCGGATCCGGCGCGATGCGGCGTAATGTATAATAGCTGTCTATGGAAGCCGGATCCGGCGCGATGCGGCGTAATGTATAATGGCTGTCTATGGAAGCCGGATCCGGCGCGATGCGGCGTAATGTATAATGGCTGTCTATGTAAGCCGGATCCGGCGCGATGCGGCGTAATGTATAATGGCTTTCTATGGAAGCCGGATCCGGCGCGATGCGGCGTAATGTATAATGGCTGTCTATGGAAGCCAGATCCGGCGAGATGCGGCATAATGTATAATGGCTGTCTATGGAAGCCGGATCCGGCGCGATGCGGCGTAATGTATAATGGCTGTCTATGGAAGCCGGATCCGGCGCGATGCGGCGTAATGTATAATAGCTGTCTATGGAAGCCGGATCCGGCGCGATGCGGCGTAATGTATAATAGCTGTCTATGGAAGCCGGATCCGGCGCGATGCGGCGTAATGTATAATGGCTGTCTATGGAAGCCGGATCCGGCGGGATGCGGCGTAATGTATAATGGCTTTCTATGGAAGCCGGATTCGGCGCGATGCGGCGTAATGTATAATGGCTTTCTATGGAAGCCGGATCCGGCGGGATGCGGCGTAATGTATAATGGCTGTCTATGGACGCTGGATCTGGCGCGATGCGGCGTAATGTATAATGGCTGTCTATGGACGCTGGATCCGGCGCGATGCGGCGTAATGTATAATGGCTGTCTATGGAAGCCGGATCCGGCGCGATGCGGCGTAATGTATAATGGCTTTCTATGGAAGCCGGATCCGGCGCAATGCGGCGTAATGTATAATGGCTGTCTATGGAAGCCGGATCCGGCGCGATGCGGCGTAATGTATAATGGCTGTCTATGGAAGCCGGATCCGGCGCGATGCGGCGTAATGTATAATGGCTGTCTATGGAAGCCGGATCCGGCGCGATGCGGCGTAATGTATAATGGCTGTCTATGGAAGCCGGATCCGGCGCGATGCGGCGTAATGTATAATGGCTGTCTATGGAAGCCGGATCCGGCGGGATGCGGCAAAAACCGGATTACATGGACGGATCCGTTTTTTTTTAAACTGAGCATGCTCAAACTGGCACAACACGGCTATATAAAGCTATGTAGCTCCTCCATTGCAGAAAAAAAGAGATTAAAAATAGAGATATTAAACTTGTTCCAAAACCTTTGTATTTGGTGTCATTTTACGGTAACTTTACATGATTGGGTTATTTCTCTTACCTATGGTACTTTGGGGGTCTTTGTTTAAAAAAACAATGTATACAAATGGGGAATTTTTATTTATTTATTTTTTAAATTAAGTTTTTTTTTAAACCTTACATATGTGTTATATATGTAATAAAAGGGGGGAATTGAGGGATTTAACCCCTTCACGACCGGCCGATTTTTCGCTTTCCGTTTTTTTTCCCGCCATTCTTCTTCTGAGAGGTAATTTTTTTATTTTTCAATCAATATGGTCATGTGATGGTTCATTTTTTGCGGAACGAGCTGTACTTTTAAATGAAACTATAATTTACCATATAGTGTACTGGAAAACGGCAAAACAATTCCAAATGCAGAAAAATTGCAAAAAAAAGTGCGAGAGCACTATTGTTTTTGAGATATTTTATTCACTGTGTTCCCTATATGGTAAAACTGATGTATCTACGTGATGCCTCAGATCAGTGCGAGTTTGTAGACACCAAACATGTATAGGTTTAGGGTTAAAAAAAAAAAATCAACAAAAAACGGATCCGGCAAAAAACGAACAGAAAACCGGATGTGCCGGTTGAAAAAACGGATGCACCTGATCTGGTTTTCTGGTTTTCGTAGAATCCGGTATGCCGGATCCGGAAAAAAACGGTCCAGCGCATCCGTTTTTTCACAAATTTTGCCGTCCGTTGCGGGACACAAACCCGGATTCTGCCTGACGGGAAAAAACTAATGTATGAACTTAGCCTTAGGGGTACTTCTCACATAGCGAGATCGCTGCTGAGTCACGGTTTTTGTGACGCACCAGTGACCTCATCAGCGATCTCGCTGTGTTTGACACTGAGCAGCGACCTGGCCCTTCTGTGAGATCGCTGCTCGTTACACACAGTGCTGGTTCATTTTTTGGACGTTGCTCTCCCGCTGTGACGCACACATCGCTGTGTTTGACAGCGAGAGAGCAACGATCTGAATGTGCAGGGAGATGGGAGCCGGCGTCTGGAAGCTGCGGACGCTGATAACCAAGGTACACATTGGGTAACCAAGCGAAGCGCTTTGCTTGGTTACCCGATATTTACCTTGGTTACTAGCGTATGCCACTCTCAGGCTGCCAGTGCTGGCTCCCTGCACTCGTAGCCAGAGTACACCTCGGGTAACTAAGCGAAGCGCTCTGCTTAGTGACCCGATATGTATCCTGGCTACGAGTGCAGGGAGCCAGCGCTAAGCGGTGTGCGCTGGTAACCAGGGTAAATATCGGGTAACCAAGCTATGCATTTTGCTTAGTTACCCAATATTTACCTTGGTTACCAAGCGCAGCATCGTTTCCACGAGTCGCTGGTGGCTGGTCACTGGTCGCTGGTGAGATCTGCCTGATTGACAGCTCACCAGCGACCATGTAGCGATGCAGCAGCGATCCTGACCAGGTCATATCGTGGTCGGAATCGCTGGTGCGTCGTTTAGTGAGATGATACCCTTAGTTTGGTGCTGGTGATAGAGTTTAGTGGGGTTGACTAGTGCTCATCCCATCTGGTCTCTACCTAAGGTTTATTTCAGGGCCAGCCAGGGCCAGGTATCCTGCTCGGCGCATAAGTGTGGAACCTATCTAGGGACGTCAAGGGAGCCAGAGGCCAGGAATGGGTTTTACCAGGGGTCACCATCTTCCCTAGAGACAGGGTTCCCCTCTTTCTCCATTCCTCTGGTATTCCCCCATACCAAGTGTGACACTGGGTTTGGTGAATGGAGGACTGCATTGTGCCGACTCCATATTAATGTCTATGGATGTAGAATGGGAGAGGAGCTGTCATGTGGAGGGGGCACATACTTTTCTCCATATTGTGTATGAGTGATGGATGGCTCATGTCCTGTATGATGGATGGATTTTGTATATATTTATGAGTCTGCGGAGCAGATTCCGTGTTACAGCGTTGCGTCCCTGCTGACATTTGCGTGGCTTTCCGACTTGTTCTCGTCCTTCCTCTCGCTCTTGCGTTCTCACCGCTGCAGGTTTACAACATTCGTGCGATGCAGAAGGGCAAGCAGGGTTCATCTCACAGACGGGGCGGATGACTGCCGCTGATTCCTGCGCAGCCGGCGCCGGTCTGATCATTGTGTCAGTGCAGCAGACGGAGAGGAAGAGGACGAGTGACTGATATTGATCACTGTATATCGAACAGCGCAGGGCATTGATCGCTTTATCCTCCGTCGCTGTCAAATCTTCTGATTTCAGCGAAGGCGAAAAAATAAAAATCCTTTTTGATACTAAGATAATATTACCATTTTTTGGGGGGACATTATCCGAGGTGTTATCAGTCATTATACAGGAGGGGGAAGGAGGTGAGCTGTGACATCACCTGTAGTGAATGGTGGATCCTATGTTATCTAATGTATATAGAGTGTTATCAGTCATTGTACAGGATGGGGAGGAGGTGAGCTGTAACATCACCTATTGTGATTAATAGATCCTGTGTTATTTACTGTATATAGAGGTGTTATCAGTCATTGTACAGAAGGAGGAGGAGGTGAGCTGTTACATCACCTATTGTGTATGATGGATCAGGTGTTAACAGCTGCATATAGAGGTGTTATCAGTCATTGTACAGGATAGGGATGAGGTGAGCTGTGATATCACGTATTGCGAAGTGTGGATCCTATGTTATCTACTGTATATAGAAGTGTTAAATAATTTTACAGGAGGGGGAGGAGGTGAGCTGTGTTATTACCTATTGTGAAGGGTGGATCCTATGTTATCTACTGTATATAGAAGTGTTATCAGTCATTGTACAGGAGGGGGAGAAGGTGAGCTGTGACATCAGCTATTATGAATGGAGGATCCTGTGTTATCTACTGTATATTGAGGTATTATCAGTCATTGTACAGGAGGAGGAGGAGGTGAGTTGTGACATCACCTATTTTGATTGGTGTACCCTGTGTTATCTACTATATATAGAAGTTTTATCATTTATTGTACAGCAGGGGAAGAGGTGAGCTGTGACGTCAACTATTGTGAATTGGTGGATCTAGTTTTATCTACTGTATTTAGAAGTATTATCAGTTATTGTGCAGGAGCAGGAGGTGAGCTGTGATATCAGCTTTTGTGAATGGTGGATCCTGGATCAGTTGTTTTTAGAAGGATTATTAGTTATTGTACAGTGGAGAAAGTGAGCTGTGATATGTGGATCCTGTGTTACAAGTATATAAAGATTACCTGCCATTACAATCCTGTCTGGGATGATAATGAGACTGCTGGGAAGTGATCTCTACAGACCAGTAAGTGTCAGCTCTTAATGCGCCTCCTCCTCCCCACGTCTCAGAGTATACCCACTACACTCGTGTTTTCACAGAAGTCAGTAGCTTGTTTCCTCGGGCAAGATGTCTGCTCCTATAATAATGAATCCGAGAGAATAAAATATAAAGCCATCAGTAACAGAAGTATATCTCCTACAGATCTCTCTGCATTGTCTCGTAATCTCTTGTAATGTCTTGTTTTTCTTCTTATTTTTGTCAGGGTTTGATGACGTCAGCTCCTGCCCGGTGCTGGACGTTCCAGAAAATGGATACAGGACTCAGATCAAGAGCGTCTCTGAAATCGCCATCGTCCGGTTCCACTGTCAGAATGGCTATAGACTGAAGGGTCCTCTGAAGAAGACGTGCGTGCTGCTCAACAACGGCTCACTGTCATGGCGGCCGAGCGACACACCAGTGTGCCTAGAACAAGGTGAGGGCCGAAACACTCAGGGGTCATTAATGTGACATGGAATTAGTGATCTATTCTCCCATCGCTGGGACGAGGATGCCAGCCACATATACCATATCCGAGGAGGCCGGACAGGAGCATGGCCACCTCCACTGACGCCTGAGGCCACCGTCACGGAACTGGAGGGAAAGACACGTATTGTGGCGCATAGTGATATTATCTTTTTACGCTAAGCCACATCATTCACCGCCAGTCCTTTATATGTGCCCAGTCATAAATAGTGTCCGTGGTGAATCTCCTTCGTGTTCTTGTCCACTGAGATACCTCTTGCCCTTAGTGACGCCTCACCACTCAGACCACACAGACTGACCCTCTACAATGCCCCTCAACACATTATGATGCCCCCACAGCCCCCAACACACAGTATGATGCCCCCATACATAGTATGGTGCCCCCACAGCCCCCCACACAACACACAGTACGATGCCTCTACAGCTCCCACACACAATATGATGGCCCCCACAGCCCCCCCCACACAGTGTGATTCACCCACAGTCCCCCAAATAGTGTGATGCCTCCAGTCCCCCACACAGTATGATGCCCCCACAAACAGTATACTGCCCGCACAGCCCCCAGTCACAGTATGACGCCCTCACACATATTATGATGGCTTCCACAGTCCCCCACACAGTATGATGCCTCCACAGCTCCCACACACAATATAATGGCCACACAGCCCCCCACACAGTGTGATTCACCCACAATCCCCCAAATAGTGTGATGACCCCAGTCCCCCACACAGTTTGATGCCCCGCAACCCCCACAAACGGTATGATGCCCCCACACACAGTATACTGCCCGCACAGCTCCCAGTCACAGTATGATGTGTCCCACACAGTATGATGGCTCCCACAGTCCCCTATACAGTATGATGCCTCCACAGCTCCCACACACAATATGATGGCCCCCACAGCCCACCACACACAGTGTGATTTATCCACAATCTTCCAAATAGTGTGATGCACACAGTCCCCCACACAGTATGATGCCTCCACGGCCCCCACACAGTATGATGGATCCCACAGTCTCCGACATAATGTGATACCTCTACAGCCCCCACAGGCAATATGATGGCCCCCACAGACCCACACACACACACAGTGTGATTCACCCACAGTCCCCCAAATAGTGTGATGCCACCAGTTCCACACAGTGTGATATCTCCACAGGCCCCTCACAGAACGATGGCTCCCACAGTCCTTCACACACAGTATAATGGCTCTCACAGTCCCCCAAACACAGTATGATGCCTCCACAGCCCATACAAATAATATAATGACCCCCACAGCCGCCCCACACAGATTAATTCACCCACAGTCCCCTCCACACAGTATGATGCCTCCACAGACACTGTGATTCCTCCACAGTTCCCTTAAGCACAGTATGATGCCCAACAGTGCCCACCTCACAGTATAGTACCCCAACATAGTATTATTCCCCAAAAGTGTCTCTAACACAGTATGATGCCTCCTACAGTTTGATTAGACTAATGTACCCCCTCCAAACACATTTTAATGCCCCCAAAGTTCCCCACTACAATGTGTTGTCCCATAGTACTCTATATACAGTATGATTCTCCCACAATGCCTTCTACACTGTATAATGCCCACACAGTGTCCCCCAACATAGTATCATTCCCCTCTTGACAGTGCTCCCCAAACAGTATGATGCCCCCCACCAAACACACACAGTATGATTACTTTCATCCCCAGAATAGTGCATGATTTTTTTGGTTACATTCCCAGGAAATTTAGGGTTCCCTCAGGTCAAAAGCCCAAAAGTGGACAGTCGTGTTCGTTTATGGTTTGTGTCTGGGTGGCAATAGGGGTCGTTCCTTGTTAGAGTGTATGTGTATCCAGTCAGGACTTGGGTTGGGACTTAAATGTCTGTTAATATGTACAAATAGTGACTACCTGAGGTGACCAGACAATGCTGCGCCCCATAGCAAAGCTTTGGAAGAGGTGTGTTACCCCCAACCTTCCTTGTAAACCCTCGGTCTTTCCATTCATGCTGGTCCCAAGATCAGAAATACTGGAAATAAATCATGAATTTGTGCAAAGTCCAAATGTCCTCAAAGTAATGACGGGTCGCTTACTTTTAGTTCCTTTTACATCTTGGGTGACCCATATTCGGTACATGGTTATATCTATATTTTTGGGGTCGGACTTTGCTAAGACTATCACATATTTTCTCCAGTCTTATAGGGGTGCGGCTCGTATCAACTGTTGCAAACATAAAAAAAAAACAAAAAACCTCCAGAAACTCCGCACAGAGTGAACTGCGGCCGGCACGACTTCCACAGTGGTTAATGGGAGCGTTCTGCAGCATTAATCTTAATTAAGTGTAAATAGATTTTAATTATAGACATGTATTATCTGTGCTGGGATCTCGTAACAAATCTAAATGAAATTTGCATTCTATTATCTGGTGAAGAAAATAATGTTCTCCTCGTGCCAAGGAAGGAAAATAGGTTTTATTGATCAGAGGAAAAAAAGCAGAACAATAAAGTAGAAGTATCCGAGCCCCGGAGTCTAAGAATATGTGTACCACAAGGAGAAATCCTGTGTACCATAGATAGGTAAAGAAATATGTGTGTGTGTGTGTGTGTGTGTGTGTATATATATCTATATATATATATATATATATATATATATATATATATATACACACACATAAAATGTGCTAGGGCTTATTTGGGGGGGGGGTCCTATATTTGCCTGCAGAAGCCCTATTTCAGGATACTGTTAGTTTGAGTACGAAACTAGGGCTTATTTTTGGAGTGGAGCTTATATTTCAAGCCTACTCAGGGCTTATCTGGGGGAAAGCACAGTAGTACCCATTTCTGTGACTCAATGTAGAAATAGTGCCCCCAATGTAATTGCATATAGTAACAGTGCTGCCATTTGTTTCCAAGTAGTAGTAACACCTCTTCTGTGCTTCCATGTAATATTACTGCCCTCTCTATGGCTTTATATGATACTGCTTCCCTCTTGCCTCCAAATAGTAATAGTGCCCACTCGGTATCTCCAAATAGTAGTAATATCCCTTTTTATCCCTCTATGCCTCCATATAGTAATAGTGCCTCCTCTATGCCTCCATATAGAAATGATGCCGCCATTGTGCCTCCATGTCATAATGGTGCCCCCTCTGTGCCTCCATATAGAAATGGTGCCCTCATTGTGCTTCAATATAGTAATATTGCCCCCTCTATGCCTCCATGCAGTAATAGTGCCCACTCTATGCCTCCATACAGTAATGGTGCCCCCTCTATGCCTCCATATATTAAAAGTGCCCCCATATAGTAATAGTGCCCCCTCTATGCCTCCATATAGTAATAGTGCCCCATATAGTAATAGTGCCCCCTCTATGCCTCGATGTATTAAGTGTCCCCTCTAGGCCGCCATACAGTAATAGTGCCCCTCTCTATGCCTCCATACAGTAATAGTGCCCTCTCTATGTCTCCATACAGTAATAGTGCCCTCTCTATGCCTCCATACAGTAATAGTGCCCCCTCTATGCCTCCATACAGTAATAGTGCCCTCTCTATGCCTCCATATAGTAATAGTGCCCCCTCTGTGCCCCCATATAGTAATAGTGCCCCCTCTATGCCTCCATATAGTAATAGTGCCCCCTCTGTGCCCCCATATAGTAATAGTGCCCCCTCTATGCCTCCATATAGTAATAGTGCCCCCTCTGTGCCCCCATATAGTAATAGTGCCCCCTCTATGCCTCCATATAGTAATAGTGCCCCCTCTGTGCCCCCATATAGTAATAGTGCCCCCTCTATGCCTCCATATAGTAATAGTGCCCCCTCTGTGCCCCCATATAGTAATAGTGCCCCCTCTATGCCTCCATATAGTAATAGTGCCCCCTCTATGCCTCCATATAGTAATAGTGCCCCCTCTATGCCTCCATATAGTAATAGTGCCCCCTCTATGCCTCCATATAGTAATAGTGCCCCCTCTGTGCCCCCATATAGTAATAGTGCCCCCTCTATGCCTCCATATAGTAATAGTGCCCCCTCTATGCCTCCATATAGTAATAGTGCCCCCTCTGTGCCCCCATATAGTAATAGTGCCCCCTCTATGCCTCCATATAGTAATAGTGCCCCCTCTGTGCCCCCATATAGTAATAGTGCCCCCTCTGTGCCCCCATATAGTAATAGTGCCCCCTCTGTGCCCCCATATAGTAATAGTGCCCCCTCTGTGCCCCCATATAGTAATAGTGCCCCCTCTGTGCCCCCATATAGTAATAGTGCCCCCTCTATAGCCCACATTAGGAGGCTGGTGGACGTGAAGTCCTGACTGGTCAGTAAGCACGGTGGTTTATTTGCAGGAGTAGATGGCAGTCGGCTGTGGCGCTGTGACCCTATAATTTCCAGGCCCTCTCAGCTCCTGGGCTCTCCGATCACTGCTCTGTAGCATCTCCATATAGCAATAGTGCCTCCTCTGTGCCCCCATATAGTAATAGTGCCCCCTCTGCATCTCCATATACTAATAGCGCCCCCTATATGCCTCCATACAGTAATAGTGCCCCCTCTGTACCTCCATACAGTAATAGTGCCCTCTCTATGCCTCCATACAGTAATAGTGCCCTCTCTATGCCTCCATACAGTAATAGTGCCCTCTCTATGCCTCCATACAGTAATAGTGCCCTCTCTATGTCTCCATACAGTAATAGTGCCCTCTCTATGCCTCCATACAGTAATAGTGCCCTCTCTATGTCTCCATACAGTAATAGTGCCCTCTCTATGTCTCCATACAGTAATAGTGCCCTCTCTATGCCTCCATATAGTAATAGTGCCCTCTCTATGCCTCCACACAGTAATAGTGCCCCCTCTGTACCTCCATACAGTAATAGTGCCCCCTCTGTACCTCCATACAGTAATAGTGCCCCCTCTATGCCTCCACACAGTAATAGTGCCCCCTCTATGCCTCCATACAGTAATAGTGCCCCCTCTATGCCTCCATACAGTAATAGTGCCCTCTCTATGCCTCCATACAGTAATAGTGCCCCCTCTATGCCTCCATACAGTAATAGTGCCCCCTCTATGCCTCCATACAGTAATAGTGCCCCCTCTATGCCTCCATACAGTAATAGTGCCCCCTCTATGCCTCCATACAGTAATAGTGCCCCCTCTATGCCTCCATACAGTAATAGTGCCCCCTCTGTGCCCCCATATAGTAATAGTGCCCCCTCTGTGCCCCCATATAGTAATAGTGCCCCCTCTGTACCTCCATACAGTAATAGTGCCCTCTCTATGCCTCCATACAGTAATAGTGCCCTCTCTATGCCTCCATACAGTAATAGTGCCCTCTCTATGCCTCCATACAGTAATAGTGCCCTCTCTATGCCTCCATACAGTAATAGTGCCCTCTCTATGTCTCCATACAGTAATAGTGCCCCCTCTGTGCCCCCATATAGTAATAGTGCCCCCTCTATGCCTCCATATAGTAATAGTGCCCCCTCTGTGCCCCCATATAGTAATAGTGCCCCTCTGTGCCCCCATATAGTAATAGTGCCCCCTCTATGCCTCCATATAGTAATAGTGCCCCCTCTATGCCTCCATATAGTAATAGTGCCCCCTCTATGCCTCCAGATAGTAATAGTGCCCCCTCTGTGCCCCCATATAGTAATAGTGCCCCCTCTGTGCCCCCATATAGTATCTGTGCCCCCATATAGTAATAGTGCCCCCTCTGTGCCCCCATATAGTAATAGTGCCCCCTCTATGCCTCCATATAGTAATAGTGCCCCCTCTATGCCTCCATATAGTAATAGTGCCCCCTCTATGCCTCCATATAGTAATAGTGCCCCCTCTATGCCTCCATATAGTGTTAGTGCCCCCTCTGTGCCCCCATATAGTAATAGTGCCCCCTCTGCATCTCCATATACTAATAGCGCCCCCTATATGCCTCCATACAGTAATAGTGCCCCCTCTGTACCTCCATACAGTAATAGTGCCCTCTCTATGCCTCCATACAGTAATAGTGCCCTCTCTATGCCTCCATACAGTAATAGTGCCCTCTCTATGCCTCCATACAGTAATAGTGCCCTCTCTATGTCTCCATACAGTAATAGTGCCCTCTCTATGCCTCCATACAGTAATAGTGCCCTCCTCCATACAGTAATAGTGCCCTCTCTATGCCTCCATACAGTAATAGTGCCCTCTCTATGTCTCCATACAGTAATAGTGCCCTCTCTATGCCTCCATACAGTAATAGTGCCCTCTCTATGTCTCCATACAGTAATAGTGCCCTCTCTATGTCTCCATACAGTAATAGTGCCCTCTCTATGCCTCCATACAGTAATAGTGCCCCCTCTATGCCTCCACACAGTAATAGTGCCCCCTCTATGCCTCCATATAGTAATAGTGCCCCCTCTGTGCCGCCATACAGTAATAGTGCCCTCTCTATGCCTCCATACAGTAATAGTGCCCTCTCTATGCCTCCATACAGTAATAGTGCCCTCTCTATGTCTCCATACAGTAATAGTGCCCCCTCTATGCCTCCACACAGTAATAGTGCCCTCTCTATGCCTCCATATAGTAATAGTGCCCCCTCTATGCCTCCATACAGTAATAGTGCCCTCTCTATGCCTCCATATAGTAATAGTGCCCCCTCTGTGCCCCCATATAGTAATAGTGCCCCCTCTATGCCTCCATATAGTAATAGTGCCCCCTCTGTGCCCCCATATAGTAATAGTGCCCCCTCTATGCCTCCATATAGTAATAGTGCCCCCTCTGTGCCCCCATATAGTAATAGTGCCCCCTCTGTGCCCCCATATAGTAATAGTGCCCTCTCTATGCCTCCATATAGTAATAGTGCCCCCCTCTGTGCCCCCATATAGTAATAGTGCCCCCTCTATGCCTCCATATAGTAATAGTGCCCCCTCTGTGCCCCCATATAGTAATAGTGCCCCCTCTATGCCTCCATATAGTAATAGTGCCCCCTCTATGGCTCCATATAGTAATAGTGCCCCCTCTATGCCTCCATATAGTAATAGTGCCCCCTCTGTGCCCCCATATAGTAATAGTGCCCCCTCTGTGCCCCCATATAGTAATAGTGCCCCCTCTGTGCCCCCATATAGTAATAGTGCCCCCTCTATAGTCCACATTAGGAGGCTGGTGGACGTGAAGTCCTGACTGGTCAGTAAGCACGGTGGTTTATTTGCAGGAGTAGATGGCAGTCGGCTGTGGCGCTGTGACCCTATAATTTCCAGGCCCTCTCAGCTCCTGGGCTCTCCGATCACTGCTCTGTAGCATCTACATATAGTAATAGTGCCCCCTCTGTGCCCCCATATAGTAATAGTGCCCCCTCTGTGCCCCCATATAGTAATAGTGCCCCCTCTGCATCTCCATATACTAATAGCGCCCCCTATATGCCTCCATACAGTAATAGTGCCCCCTCTGTGCCCCCATATAGTAATAGTGCCCCCTCTGTACCTCCATACAGTAATAGTGCCCTCTCTATGCCTCCATACAGTAATAGTGCCCTCTCTATGCCTCCATACAGTAATAGTGCCCTCTCTATGTCTCCATACAGTAATAGTGCCCTCTCTATGCCTCCATACTGTAATAGTGCCCTCTCTATGCCTCCATACAGTAATAGTGCCCTCTCTATGTCTCCATACAGTAATAGTGCCCCCTCTATGCCTCCATACAGTAATAGTGCCCTCTCTATGCCTCCACACAGTAATAGTGCCCCCTCTATGCCTCCATACAGTAATAGTGCCCCCTCTATGCCTCCATACAGTAATAGTGCCCCCTCTATGCCCCCATATAGTAATAGTGCCCCCTCTATGCCTCCATATAGTAATAGTGCCCCCTCTATGCCTCCATACAGTAATAGTGCCCTCTCTATGCCTCCATATAGTAATAGTGCCCCCTCTGTGCCCCCATATAGTAATAGTGCCCCCTCTATGCCTCCATATAGTAATAGTGCCCCCTCTGTGCCCCCATATAGTAATAGTGCCCCCTCTGTGCCCCCATATAGTAATAGTGCCCCCTCTGTGCCCCCATATAGTAATAGTGCCCCCTCTATGCCTCCATATAGTAATAGTGCCCCCTCTATGCCTCCATATAGTAATAGTGCCCCCTCTGTGCCCCCATATAGTAATAGTGCCCCCTCTGTGCCCCCCATATAGTAATAGTGCCCCCTCTGTGCCCCCATATAGTAATAGTGCCCCCTCTATGCTGTCAGGGCCAGGTGGACGGGCAGACCCAGGAGGTGGATCCACTGGGCCGAACTCCTAGATGGT